>NW_028182296.1:0-205000 GCF_964339955.1 Pipistrellus hanaki
AAATTCAGGAATTGGATTGCGATGATAATGTTCAAAAGATGTGGACATGATTGTCCTTGAATAAATGAGTAAATTCTTCACACTGTAGGGTTCTCAGTTTGTCAGATTTGTGTTGACACCTACCGTACCACCGGCATGTACACACGTAATAAATTTCCTTAATTTTCACCTAACAGTAAATGTGTACCGTCTACTTCTTCGTGGAAAAATACCACAACCCCTGAACATAAGACCGGGCGCATCTTTATTTATTTATTTATTTTTTTAAGGTAGAAAGACAAAATGTATTATTTCAAACACTGGAAAAACATTAAAAGACAAGTGTCCATTATATAACCAAGAACGTTAAGTACTTGGAAACTGCAAATCTTCTAAAATGTGGTAGGCACTTTCAGAGAGCTAAAGATTGCAACTTATCCTACCATATTTCCTTTCTAATGCCCGCAATATTTGACATGATGAAAACTTCCAAGAACACTCAACCAACTAATTATTCAGTCAAAGTCACCATGTCAGGGTTCAATTTAAGTGCACAAGTGAGTTTTGGGCAAGATGTTCCTGACACATGAAGCTTCCAGTTGAATTTCAGAAATGTTAACAAAAGTATCTTCCTTTTTTGCCTGTGAATGTTTGAGTATTGCTGTATTGTTGGCTTATATCCACTACAGATACTGGTTCTAGGCCAGCCCAAGGGTCTTCAAGCTTTGCTGGTTTGAAATAACTTTCCAACTCATTAGACGTTCTTTTTTCTCTACCACGCCCTGATCCGAAAGGTGTAGGCGTCCTTGGAGAACCCTGGGGGTGGGCCTGCAGCCCCGGGGAGTGGCCGAATTGCTGCTGGGACCCCGCGGGGGACCTGGCGTGGGCGCCGGGGTACCGCCAAGGAAGGGGGGGGGGGTGACGGAGACCTGAACCGGCCCCAGGTGAAGCCGCGGCCGCGCCGCGCTGCGGGGAGGGCCTGCTCCCCTTGGGCCTGCCCCGGGACCCGTAGGACAGCGCGCGCGGTGCGGGCTCCGGGACCGGTCCCGAGGGGAGGGCGTCGGCGGTCGGAAGTTCTGGCGACTCATGTCTCCCGAGCGCATCTTTTGGAGCAAAAATTAATATAAGACAATATCTTGTTTTCTGGGAAACAGGGTAGCAAAGTTTGGGCGGGTCAGTGCCCCCAGAGTGGAAAGTGATTTGGGCGGACTTGACGCAGCTCTCTCCCGGATGTCAAAGCCCACAGACAGGGCCTTGGGGCTGGCAGGATATTCAGTAGCGAGATGCCCCGTGGTGGGGGCGGTGGGGGCCTCCGAGGCTCATGGAGGCCCTTGGCTGTCCGCAAGGGGGGGCTGGCCTCCCCGTTCTTGTGTGCTTGTGGACCTGGGCCCCGGGTGGCAGGCAACCTGTGAGCAGAAGGCCTCCTCCTACACCCCTCCCCCCCCCACTACCCCCTCCCGAGCCTCGTGAGGAGGAGGACAACTGTGAGGTCAGTGCCACTCGCTCATTGGTCCAATAAACGAGAGGGCGGGGTTCTTTGGAACAAGGGGCGGAGCCTGGCCTAGTGCTGAAGGCGGTGAAGTCATGGAGGGGGCGGGGCCAGGTGAACTGCTGCTGGTTGTCATGGCAACGGTGGTGGGGGGCAGGGCCCTGTGAATGAGGACGAGGATGGGGCTCCCCAGTAGCTGCAGAAGCCCCACCTTCCCCTGGTCCAGACCGGATGCCAGAGAGACGGGCTTTCCCGGGAGAATGCCGCAGAAAGGTGGCCCTCAGGGCCCAGCGACCAGTAAGTACTGTGTTTGCCTGACAATAAGACATCCTCCCAGAGAAGACATACTTACAGGTTCCCTTCCGAGTGACCAAGGAGGCGGCCCCCGAAAATAAGCCCTCCCCCGCCTGCCCCCTAGGCCACACATGAGAGTTTCGGTCCACTGTTTCTGAAAGAAATGAAGGCACAAGAAATTCACCAGGAAATTCAGGAATTGGATTGCGATGATAATGTTCAAAAGATGTGGACATGATTGTCCTTGAATAAATGAGTAAATTCTTCACACTGTAGGGTTCTCAGTTTGTCAGATTTGTGTTGACACCTACCGTACCACCGGCATGTACACACGTAATAAATTTCCTTAATTTTCACCTAACAGTAAATGTGTACCGTCTACTTCTTCGTGGAAAAATACCACAACCCCTGAACATAAGACCGGGCGCATCTTTATTTATTTATTTATTTTTTTAAGGTAGAAAGACAAAATGTATTATTTCAAACACTGGAAAAACATTAAAAGACAAGTGTCCATTATATAACCAAGAACGTTAAGTACTTGGAAACTGCAAATCTTCTAAAATGTGGTAGGCACTTTCAGAGAGCTAAAGATTGCAACTTATCCTACCATATTTCCTTTCTAATGCCCGCAATATTTGACATGATGAAAACTTCCAAGAACACTCAACCAACTAATTATTCAGTCAAAGTCACCATGTCAGGGTTCAATTTAAGTGCACAAGTGAGTTTTGGGCAAGATGTTCCTGACACATGAAGCTTCCAGTTGAATTTCAGAAATGTTAACAAAAGTATCTTCCTTTTTTGCCTGTGAATGTTTGAGTATTGCTGTATTGTTGGCTTATATCCACTACAGATACTGGTTCTAGGCCAGCCCAAGGGTCTTCAAGCTTTGCTGGTTTGAAATAACTTTCCAACTCATTAGACGTTCTTTTTTCTCTACCACGCCCTGATCCGAAAGGTGTAGGCGTCCTTGGAGAACCCTGGGGGTGGGCCTGCAGCCCCGGGGGTGGCCGAATTGCTGCTGGGACCCCGCGGGGGACCTGGCGTGGGCGCCGGGGTACCGCCAAGGAAGGGGGGGGGGGTGACGGAGACCTGAACCGGCCCCAGGTGAAGCCGCGGCCGCGCCGCGCTGCGGGGAGGGCCTGCTCCCCTTGGGCCTGCCCCGGGACCCGTAGGACAGCGCGCGCGGTGCGGGCTCCGGGACCCGTCCCGAGGGGAGGGCGTCGGCGGTCGGAAGTTCTGGCGACTCATGTCTCCCGAGCGCATCTTTTGGAGCAAAAATTAATATAAGACAATATCTTGTTTTCTGGGAAACAGGGTAGCAAAGTTTGGGCGGGTCAGTGCCCCCAGAGTGGAAAGGGATTTGGGCGGACTTGACGCAGCTCTCTCCCGGATGTCAAAGCCCACAGACAGGGCCTTGGGGGTGGCAGGATATTCAGTAGCGAGATGCCCCGTGGTGGGGGCGGTGGGGGCCTCCGAGGCTCATGGAGGCCCTTGGCTGTCCGCAAAGGGGGGGGCTGGCCTCCCCGTTCTTGTGTGCTTGTGGACCTGGGCCCCGGGTGGCAGGCAACCTGTGAGCAGAAGGCCTCCTCCTACACCCCTCCCCCCCCCAACCCCCTCCCGGGCCTCGTGAGGAGGAGGGCAACTGTGAGGTCAGTGCCACTCGCTCATTGGTCCAATAAACGAGAGGGCGGGGTTTTTTGGAACAAGGGGCGGAGCCTGGCCTAGTGCTGAAGGCGGTGAAGTCATGGAGGGGGCGGGGCCAGGTGAACTGCTGCTGGTTGTCATGGCAACGGTGGTGGGGGGCAGGGCCCTGTGAATGAGGACGAGGATGGGGCTCCCCAGTAGCTGCAGAAGCCCCACCTTCCCCTGGTCCAGACCGGATGCCAGAGAGACGGGCTTTCCCGGAGAATGCCGCAGAAAGGTGGCCCTCAGGGCCCAGCGACCAGTAAGTACTGTGTTTGCCTGACAATAAGACATCCTCCCAGAGAAGACATACTTACAGGTTCCCTTCCGAGTGACCAACGAGGCGGCCCCCGAAAATAAGCCCTCCCCCGCCTGCCCCCTAGGCCACACATGAGAGTTTCGGTCCACTGTTTCTGAAAGAAATGAAGGCACAAGAAATTCACCAGGAAATTCAGGAATTGGATTGCGATGATAATGTTCAAAAGATGTGGACATGATTGTCCTTGAATAAATGAGTAAATTCTTCACACTGTAGGGTTCTCAGTTTGTCAGATTTGTGTTGACACCTACCGTACCACCGGCATGTACACACGTAATAAATTTCCTTAATTTTCACCTAACAGTAAATGTGTACCGTCTACTTCTTCGTGGAAAAATACCACAACCCCTGAACATAAGACCGGGCGCATCTTTATTTATTTATTTATTTTTTTAAGGTAGAAAGACAAAATGTATTATTTCAAACACTGGAAAAACATTAAAAGACAAGTGTCCATTATATAACCAAGAACGTTAAGTACTTGGAAACTGCAAATCTTCTAAAATGTGGTAGGCACTTTCAGAGAGCTAAAGATTGCAACTTATCCTACCATATTTCCTTTCTAATGCCCGCAATATTTGACATGATGAAAACTTCCAAGAACACTCAACCAACTAATTATTCAGTCAAAGTCACCATGTCAGGGTTCAATTTAAGTGCACAAGTGAGTTTTGGGCAAGATGTTCCTGACACATGAAGCTTCCAGTTGAATTTCAGAAATGTTAACAAAAGTATCTTCCTTTTTTGCCTGTGAATGTTTGAGTATTGCTGTATTGTTGGCTTATATCCACTACAGATACTGGTTCTAGGCCAGCCCAAGGGTCTTCAAGCTTTGCTGGTTTGAAATAACTTTCCAACTCATTAGACGTTCTTTTTTCTCTACCACGCCCTGATCCGAAAGGTGTAGGCGTCCTTGGAGAACCCTGGGGGTGGGCCTGCAGCCCCGGGGAGTGGCCGAATTGCTGCTGGGACCCCGCGGGGGACCTGGCGTGGGCGCCGGGGTACCGCCAAGGAAGGGGGGGGGGGGGTGACGGAGACCTGAACCGGCCCCAGGTGAAGCCGCGGCCGCGCCGCGCTGCGGGGAGGGCCTGCTCCCCTTGGGCCTGCCCCGGGACCCGTAGGACAGCGCGCGCGGTGCGGGCTCCGGGACCGGTCCCGAGGGGAGGGCGTCGGCGGTCGGAAGTTCTGGCGACTCATGTCTCCCGAGCGCATCTTTTGGAGCAAAAATTAATATAAGACAATATCTTGTTTTCTGGGAAACAGGGTAGCAAAGTTTGGGCGGGTCAGTGCCCCCAGAGTGGAAAGGGATTTGGGCGGACTTGACGCAGCTCTCTCCCGGATGTCAAAGCCCACAGACAGGGCCTTGGGGGTGGCAGGATATTCAGTAGCGAGATGCCCCGTGGTGGGGGCGGTGGGGGCCTCCGAGGCTCATGGAGGCCCTTGGCTGTCCGCAAAGGGGGGGGCTGGCCTCCCCGTTCTTGTGTGCTTGTGGACCTGGGCCCCGGGTGGCAGGCAACCTGTGAGCAGAAGGCCTCCTCCTACACCCCTCCCCCCCCCAACCCCCTCCCAGGCCTCGTGAGGAGGAGGACAACTGTGAGGTCAGTGCCACTCGCTCATTGGTCCAATAAACGAGAGGGCGGGGTTCTTTGGAACAAGGGGCGGAGCCTGGCCTAGTGCTGAAGGCGGTGAAGTCATGGAGGGGGCGGGGCCAGGTGAACTGCTGCTGGTTGTCATGGCAACGGTGGTGGGGGGCAGGGCCCTGTGAATGAGGACGAGGATGGGGCTCCCCAGTAGCTGCAGAAGCCCCACCTTCCCCTGGTCCAGACCGGATGCCAGAGAGACGGGCTTTCCCGGGAGAATGCCGCAGAAAGGTGGCCCTCAGGGCCCAGCGACCAGTAAGTACTGTGTTTGCCTGACAATAAGACATCCTCCCAGAGAAGACATACTTACAGGTTCCCTTCCGAGTGACCAAGGAGGCGGCCCCCGAAAATAAGCCCTCCCCCGCCTGCCCCCTAGGCCACACATGAGAGTTTCGGTCCACTGTTTCTGAAAGAAATGAAGGCACAAGAAATTCACCAGGAAATTCAGGAATTGGATTGCGATGATAATGTTCAAAAGATGTGGACATGATTGTCCTTGAATAAATGAGTAAATTCTTCACACTGTAGGGTTCTCAGTTTGTCAGATTTGTGTTGACACCTACCGTACCACCGGCATGTACACACGTAATAAATTTCCTTAATTTTCACCTAACAGTAAATGTGTACCGTCTACTTCTTCGTGGAAAAATACCACAACCCCTGAACATAAGACCGGGCGCATCTTTATTTATTTATTTATTTTTTTAAGGTAGAAAGACAAAATGTATTATTTCAAACACTGGAAAAACATTAAAAGACAAGTGTCCATTATATAACCAAGAACGTTAAGTACTTGGAAACTGCAAATCTTCTAAAATGTGGTAGGCACTTTCAGAGAGCTAAAGATTGCAACTTATCCTACCATATTTCCTTTCTAATGCCCGCAATATTTGACATGATGAAAACTTCCAAGAACACTCAACCAACTAATTATTCAGTCAAAGTCACCATGTCAGGGTTCAATTTAAGTGCACAAGTGAGTTTTGGGCAAGATGTTCCTGACACATGAAGCTTCCAGTTGAATTTCAGAAATGTTAACAAAAGTATCTTCCTTTTTTGCCTGTGAATGTTTGAGTATTGCTGTATTGTTGGCTTATATCCACTACAGATACTGGTTCTAGGCCAGCCCAAGGGTCTTCAAGCTTTGCTGGTTTGAAATAACTTTCCAACTCATTAGACGTTCTTTTTTCTCTACCACGCCCTGATCCGAAAGGTGTAGGCGTCCTTGGAGAACCCTGGGGGTGGGCCTGCAGCCCCGGGGAGTGGCCGAATTGCTGCTGGGACCCCGCGGGGGACCTGGCGTGGGCGCCGGGGTACCGCCAAGGAAGGGGGGGGGGGGGTGACGGAGACCTGAACCGGCCCCAGGTGAAGCCGCGGCCGCGCCGCGCTGCGGGGAGGGCCTGCTCCCCTTGGGCCTGCCCCGGGACCCGTAGGACAGCGCGCGCGGTGCGGGCTCCGGGACCGGTCCCGAGGGGAGGGCGTCGGCGGTCGGAAGTTCTGGCGACTCATGTCTCCCGAGCGCATCTTTTGGAGCAAAAATTAATATAAGACAATATCTTGTTTTCTGGGAAACAGGGTAGCAAAGTTTGGGCGGGTCAGTGCCCCCAGAGTGGAAAGGGATTTGGGCGGACTTGACGCAGCTCTCTCCCGGATGTCAAAGCCCACAGACAGGGCCTTGGGGGTGGCAGGATATTCAGTAGCGAGATGCCCCGTGGTGGGGGCGGTGGGGGCCTCCGAGGCTCATGGAGGCCCTTGGCTGTCCGCAAAGGGGGGGGCTGGCCTCCCCGTTCTTGTGTGCTTGTGGACCTGGGCCCCGGGTGGCAGGCAACCTGTGAGCAGAAGGCCTCCTCCTACACCCCTCCCCCCCCCAACCCCCTCCCAGGCCTCGTGAGGAGGAGGACAACTGTGAGGTCAGTGCCACTCGCTCATTGGTCCAATAAACGAGAGGGCGGGGTTCTTTGGAACAAGGGGCGGAGCCTGGCCTAGTGCTGAAGGCGGTGAAGTCATGGAGGGGGCGGGGCCAGGTGAACTGCTGCTGGTTGTCATGGCAACGGTGGTGGGGGGCAGGGCCCTGTGAATGAGGACGAGGATGGGGCTCCCCAGTAGCTGCAGAAGCCCCACCTTCCCCTGGTCCAGACCGGATGCCAGAGAGACGGGCTTTCCCGGGAGAATGCCGCAGAAAGGTGGCCCTCAGGGCCCAGCGACCAGTAAGTACTGTGTTTGCCTGACAATAAGACATCCTCCCAGAGAAGACATACTTACAGGTTCCCTTCCGAGTGACCAAGGAGGCGGCCCCCGAAAATAAGCCCTCCCCCGCCTGCCCCCTAGGCCACACATGAGAGTTTCGGTCCACTGTTTCTGAAAGAAATGAAGGCACAAGAAATTCACCAGGAAATTCAGGAATTGGATTGCGATGATAATGTTCAAAAGATGTGGACATGATTGTCCTTGAATAAATGAGTAAATTCTTCACACTGTAGGGTTCTCAGTTTGTCAGATTTGTGTTGACACCTACCGTACCACCGGCATGTACACACGTAATAAATTTCCTTAATTTTCACCTAACAGTAAATGTGTACCGTCTACTTCTTCGTGGAAAAATACCACAACCCCTGAACATAAGACCGGGCGCATCTTTATTTATTTATTTATTTTTTTAAGGTAGAAAGACAAAATGTATTATTTCAAACACTGGAAAAACATTAAAAGACAAGTGTCCATTATATAACCAAGAACGTTAAGTACTTGGAAACTGCAAATCTTCTAAAATGTGGTAGGCACTTTCAGAGAGCTAAAGATTGCAACTTATCCTACCATATTTCCTTTCTAATGCCCGCAATATTTGACATGATGAAAACTTCCAAGAACACTCAACCAACTAATTATTCAGTCAAAGTCACCATGTCAGGGTTCAATTTAAGTGCACAAGTGAGTTTTGGGCAAGATGTTCCTGACACATGAAGCTTCCAGTTGAATTTCAGAAATGTTAACAAAAGTATCTTCCTTTTTTGCCTGTGAATGTTTGAGTATTGCTGTATTGTTGGCTTATATCCACTACAGATACTGGTTCTAGGCCAGCCCAAGGGTCTTCAAGCTTTGCTGGTTTGAAATAACTTTCCAACTCATTAGACGTTCTTTTTTCTCTACCACGCCCTGATCCGAAAGGTGTAGGCGTCCTTGGAGAACCCTGGGGGTGGGCCTGCAGCCCCGGGGGTGGCCGAATTGCTGCTGGGACCCCGCGGGGGACCTGGCGTGGGCGCCGGGGTACCGCCAAGGAAGGGGGGGGGGGTGACGGAGACCTGAACCGGCCCCAGGTGAAGCCGCGGCCGCGCCGCGCTGCGGGGAGGGCCTGCTCCCCTTGGGCCTGCCCCGGGACCCGTAGGACAGCGCGCGCGGTGCGGGCTCCGGGACCCGTCCCGAGGGGAGGGCGTCGGCGGTCGGAAGTTCTGGCGACTCATGTCTCCCGAGCGCATCTTTTGGAGCAAAAATTAATATAAGACAATATCTTGTTTTCTGGGAAACAGGGTAGCAAAGTTTGGGCGGGTCAGTGCCCCCAGAGTGGAAAGGGATTTGGGCGGACTTGACGCAGCTCTCTCCCGGATGTCAAAGCCCACAGACAGGGCCTTGGGGGTGGCAGGATATTCAGTAGCGAGATGCCCCGTGGTGGGGGCGGTGGGGGCCTCCGAGGCTCATGGAGGCCCTTGGCTGTCCGCAAAGGGGGGGGCTGGCCTCCCCGTTCTTGTGTGCTTGTGGACCTGGGCCCCGGGTGGCAGGCAACCTGTGAGCAGAAGGCCTCCTCCTACACCCCTCCCCCCCCCAACCCCCTCCCGGGCCTCGTGAGGAGGAGGGCAACTGTGAGGTCAGTGCCACTCGCTCATTGGTCCAATAAACGAGAGGGCGGGGTTTTTTGGAACAAGGGGCGGAGCCTGGCCTAGTGCTGAAGGCGGTGAAGTCATGGAGGGGGCGGGGCCAGGTGAACTGCTGCTGGTTGTCATGGCAACGGTGGTGGGGGGCAGGGCCCTGTGAATGAGGACGAGGATGGGGCTCCCCAGTAGCTGCAGAAGCCCCACCTTCCCCTGGTCCAGACCGGATGCCAGAGAGACGGGCTTTCCCGGAGAATGCCGCAGAAAGGTGGCCCTCAGGGCCCAGCGACCAGTAAGTACTGTGTTTGCCTGACAATAAGACATCCTCCCAGAGAAGACATACTTACAGGTTCCCTTCCGAGTGACCAACGAGGCGGCCCCCGAAAATAAGCCCTCCCCCGCCTGCCCCCTAGGCCACACATGAGAGTTTCGGTCCACTGTTTCTGAAAGAAATGAAGGCACAAGAAATTCACCAGGAAATTCAGGAATTGGATTGCGATGATAATGTTCAAAAGATGTGGACATGATTGTCCTTGAATAAATGAGTAAATTCTTCACACTGTAGGGTTCTCAGTTTGTCAGATTTGTGTTGACACCTACCGTACCACCGGCATGTACACACGTAATAAATTTCCTTAATTTTCACCTAACAGTAAATGTGTACCGTCTACTTCTTCGTGGAAAAATACCACAACCCCTGAACATAAGACCGGGCGCATCTTTATTTATTTATTTATTTTTTTAAGGTAGAAAGACAAAATGTATTATTTCAAACACTGGAAAAACATTAAAAGACAAGTGTCCATTATATAACCAAGAACGTTAAGTACTTGGAAACTGCAAATCTTCTAAAATGTGGTAGGCACTTTCAGAGAGCTAAAGATTGCAACTTATCCTACCATATTTCCTTTCTAATGCCCGCAATATTTGACATGATGAAAACTTCCAAGAACACTCAACCAACTAATTATTCAGTCAAAGTCACCATGTCAGGGTTCAATTTAAGTGCACAAGTGAGTTTTGGGCAAGATGTTCCTGACACATGAAGCTTCCAGTTGAATTTCAGAAATGTTAACAAAAGTATCTTCCTTTTTTGCCTGTGAATGTTTGAGTATTGCTGTATTGTTGGCTTATATCCACTACAGATACTGGTTCTAGGCCAGCCCAAGGGTCTTCAAGCTTTGCTGGTTTGAAATAACTTTCCAACTCATTAGACGTTCTTTTTTCTCTACCACGCCCTGATCCGAAAGGTGTAGGCGTCCTTGGAGAACCCTGGGGGTGGGCCTGCAGCCCCGGGGAGTGGCCGAATTGCTGCTGGGACCCCGCGGGGGACCTGGCGTGGGCGCCGGGGTACCGCCAAGGAAGGGGGGGGGGGGTGACGGAGACCTGAACCGGCCCCAGGTGAAGCCGCGGCCGCGCCGCGCTGCGGGGAGGGCCTGCTCCCCTTGGGCCTGCCCCGGGACCCGTAGGACAGCGCGCGCGGTGCGGGCTCCGGGACCGGTCCCGAGGGGAGGGCGTCGGCGGTCGGAAGTTCTGGCGACTCATGTCTCCCGAGCGCATCTTTTGGAGCAAAAATTAATATAAGACAATATCTTGTTTTCTGGGAAACAGGGTAGCAAAGTTTGGGCGGGTCAGTGCCCCCAGAGTGGAAAGGGATTTGGGCGGACTTGACGCAGCTCTCTCCCGGATGTCAAAGCCCACAGACAGGGCCTTGGGGGTGGCAGGATATTCAGTAGCGAGATGCCCCGTGGTGGGGGCGGTGGGGGCCTCCGAGGCTCATGGAGGCCCTTGGCTGTCCGCAAAGGGGGGGGCTGGCCTCCCCGTTCTTGTGTGCTTGTGGACCTGGGCCCCGGGTGGCAGGCAACCTGTGAGCAGAAGGCCTCCTCCTACACCCCTCCCCCCCCCAACCCCCTCCCAGGCCTTGTGAGGAGGAGGGCAACTGTGAGGTCAGTGCCACTCGCTCATTGGTCCAATAAACGAGAGGGCGGGGTTCTTTGGAACAAGGGGCGGAGCCTGGCCTAGTGCTGAAGGCGGTGAAGTCATGGAGGGGGCGGGGCCAGGTGAACTGCTGCTGGTTGTCATGGCAACGGTGGTGGGGGGCAGGGCCCTGTGAATGAGGACGAGGATGGGGCTCCCCAGTAGCTGCAGAAGCCCCACCTTCCCCTGGTCCAGACCGGATGCCAGAGAGACGGGCTTTCCCGGGAGAATGCCGCAGAAAGGTGGCCCTCAGGGCCCAGCGACCAGTAAGTACTGTGTTTGCCTGACAATAAGACATCCTCCCAGAGAAGACATACTTACAGGTTCCCTTCCGAGTGACCAACGAGGCGGCCCCCGAAAATAAGCCCTCCCCCGCCTGCCCCCTAGGCCACACATGAGAGTTTCGGTCCACTGTTTCTGAAAGAAATGAAGGCACAAGAAATTCACCAGGAAATTCAGGAATTGGATTGCGATGATAATGTTCAAAAGATGTGGACATGATTGTCCTTGAATAAATGAGTAAATTCTTCACACTGTAGGGTTCTCAGTTTGTCAGATTTGTGTTGACACCTACCGTACCACCGGCATGTACACACGTAATAAATTTCCTTAATTTTCACCTAACAGTAAATGTGTACCGTCTACTTCTTCGTGGAAAAATACCACAACCCCTGAACATAAGACCGGGCGCATCTTTATTTATTTATTTATTTTTTTAAGGTAGAAAGACAAAATGTATTATTTCAAACACTGGAAAAACATTAAAAGACAAGTGTCCATTATATAACCAAGAACGTTAAGTACTTGGAAACTGCAAATCTTCTAAAATGTGGTAGGCACTTTCAGAGAGCTAAAGATTGCAACTTATCCTACCATATTTCCTTTCTAATGCCCGCAATATTTGACATGATGAAAACTTCCAAGAACACTCAACCAACTAATTATTCAGTCAAAGTCACCATGTCAGGGTTCAATTTAAGTGCACAAGTGAGTTTTGGGCAAGATGTTCCTGACACATGAAGCTTCCAGTTGAATTTCAGAAATGTTAACAAAAGTATCTTCCTTTTTTGCCTGTGAATGTTTGAGTATTGCTGTATTGTTGGCTTATATCCACTACAGATACTGGTTCTAGGCCAGCCCAAGGGTCTTCAAGCTTTGCTGGTTTGAAATAACTTTCCAACTCATTAGACGTTCTTTTTTCTCTACCACGCCCTGATCCGAAAGGTGTAGGCGTCCTTGGAGAACCCTGGGGGTGGGCCTGCAGCCCCGGGGAGTGGCCGAATTGCTGCTGGGACCCCGCGGGGGACCTGGCGTGGGCGCCGGGGTACCGCCAAGGAAGGGGGGGGGGGTGACGGAGACCTGAACCGGCCCCAGGTGAAGCCGCGGCCGCGCCGCGCTGCGGGGAGGGCCTGCTCCCCTTGGGCCTGCCCCGGGACCCGTAGGACAGCGCGCGCGGTGCGGGCTCCGGGACCGGTCCCGAGGGGAGGGCGTCGGCGGTCGGAAGTTCTGGCGACTCATGTCTCCCGAGCGCATCTTTTGGAGCAAAAATTAATATAAGACAATATCTTGTTTTCTGGGAAACAGGGTAGCAAAGTTTGGGCGGGTCAGTGCCCCCAGAGTGGAAAGTGATTTGGGCGGACTTGACGCAGCTCTCTCCCGGATGTCAAAGCCCACAGACAGGGCCTTGGGGCTGGCAGGATATTCAGTAGCGAGATGCCCCGTGGTGGGGGCGGTGGGGGCCTCCGAGGCTCATGGAGGCCCTTGGCTGTCCGCAAGGGGGGGCTGGCCTCCCCGTTCTTGTGTGCTTGTGGACCTGGGCCCCGGGTGGCAGGCAACCTGTGAGCAGAAGGCCTCCTCCTACACCCCTCCCCCCCCCACTACCCCCTCCCGAGCCTCGTGAGGAGGAGGACAACTGTGAGGTCAGTGCCACTCGCTCATTGGTCCAATAAACGAGAGGGCGGGGTTCTTTGGAACAAGGGGCGGAGCCTGGCCTAGTGCTGAAGGCGGTGAAGTCATGGAGGGGGCGGGGCCAGGTGAACTGCCGCTGGTTGTCATGGCAACGGTGGTGGGGGGCAGGGCCCTGTGAATGAGGACGAGGATGGGGCTCCCCAGTAGCTGCAGAAGCCCCACCTTCCCCTGGTCCAGACCGGATGCCAGAGAGACGGGCTTTCCCGGGAGAATGCCGCAGAAAGGTGGCCCTCAGGGCCCAGCGACCAGTAAGTACTGTGTTTGCCTGACAATAAGACATCCTCCCAGAGAAGACATACTTACAGGTTCCCTTCCGAGTGACCAAGGAGGCGGCCCCCGAAAATAAGCCCTCCCCCGCCTGCCCCCTAGGCCACACATGAGAGTTTCGGTCCACTGTTTCTGAAAGAAATGTAGGCACAAGAAATTCACCGGGAAATTCGGGAATTGGATTGCTATGACAATGTTCAAAAGATGTGGACATGATTGTCCTTGAAAAAATGAGTAAATTCTTCGTACTGTAGGGTTCTCAGTTTGTCAGATCTGTGTTGACAGCTACCATACCGCCATCATGTACACACTTGTGAAAGAAAAAAGCCACATGCTGACCTGACAAGCTCAGTGAAGGCCTGCAAGGCAGTCTTGCAAACCCAGAGACCTAAGATAACCACAAAAGATGGTTTGAAAATTAAATATCGAACAGGTTATAGTAGGTAGTCATGTTCCAGATATTTTCCCAGACAAAGATCAACTTTGATCTTTCTACTGAGCCCATTTGCCTTTTTGCCTCTAAGATAACATATCTGTGAGATGTCTGGGTAACTTGTTACTTCCCTTTTTCTGGAGCCCCTGGGGAACAACCAAATGTGGTGGGCGCCAGGACAGATGCCTCAAATTCCTTCTTTATCATGTTAATTGTTCCCCCACTCACCTGAGTATACATCCATCATTTTACTTTTTATTCAATCCCAGGAGTTTCCCACCGCTTTGCTTTCTCCTGCCTCCTTACTCCATCACCAATGAATTTCATGTAACTCACCTATGTCCCTCCTTTGCTTTTGGTGTATAAATAGAGAAATGTAACCTGCCATTCTTCGGAGCATTATCTCAATCCATTGAGATTTTGCTTCCCAGCAATTGTCGACAGTTTTGGCTCAAATAAACTCATTAAAAAATTCTTTACAGGTTTCAATGGTTTTTTTCCTTAACACAAGGCTATATCCCAAGAATACATAACTGATTTTGAAGCATCCATCTTGTATGAAAACTGCTGTTTGAAATTTTAACCCCGCTATTTGGCTCCTGTAAATTAAATCTTCCCCAGACAAGGTTATCAGTGCTGGTGCCAGGCCAGGCCTCTGGTTGAGGTCTCAAGTTCCCAGTACATACGGGCTCTTTAAAAACTTACAAAAGGGGGACTGAAACACTCCATATTTGTGAGACAAAGAAGGTAAAATCATATAAATAGGGAAAATTCTTGCATGTTGGGGCCCAGAATTTGAGATATATTTTCCTCTGGACCAGCGCGTAAGAAATGTAACTCTCTGATATGGCTTTATTTTTCTTCTGTTTTCTGTAACAATTTTTCAAAGACACTTTTGTTTAACAAAGAAGATACCTTTTCCCTGTCTAACATGAGGATATCCTTATTTACTTACCTTTGGTTCAGTAAGGATAACATGAAGCCTGTGTTCAGACTTGTCAGCAGCAAGCACTGCAGGGTGTTAGCCATCGGACAGTTAATGAGGAACAGTGTCTATGAAAAGAAGAAAAGTAAATCACTAAGAGTTACAGAACTACTTTCTAACTCCAGAGTTCACCCAACAAATGCAGTTTCTAAATACAGAGCGACATCACCATTAGGTGCAGTGAAAATGGCTGTGCCAATCCAATGGCTCTCCTGACTTCCGGTGTGAATGTCTGTGGTGATGATATAGACCATCTGACCAATTTCTGAGTTGTCCAAAACAGCACATGGATTGTCTACATGACTTATAGCCAAGACTCAGATTCAGTACAAATAGCTTCAGGGTATGAGTATATGTTTGTGTCAATAATCTCAAGCCAGAGTGAAAAAAAATGGAAAAAGTTCATCGTAGAAAGCTGGCAAATCTGATCATCAAGGTTCCCTGGGTTGGTCAGAGCTGGGAAAGAGGTAACAAGGGGCCAAGCTGCATGGGTTTCCTGGCTCCCATGGACCTGTGGGCGGCAACGGCACCAGCCTCTGGCTGTCCATCAGGGCATCAGAGGGACAAACATTCAGGGTGAGGGGCTGCCATCACCCTGGGGATGGATGGAGATTTGTCCCACAGGATTTCCTGAGTAACAAGAACAAATCTTAAATACGGTCCACCAGGTTACCATGCAACCTGAGCTGTCCTTTATGACCTGGGTGTGATGTCACTCACAGAATCATTAAGGGACGTGCATGGGAAGACTACATCTATTAGTGTGGGCCATACCTGATCAAACCTGGGCTGATCAAAGCAGTTATATGAGGTGATGCCTTGTGCCCTCCTGTCAAACAAGGAATCCCTTTGTTTATCTAGAACTGTTATTCATAGTTAGATCACTGTAGCCTGTGACATTGAAGCAGTCACTGCCTGATCTACTGATAGACGTGTATGATATTGGTGAGCAATGTTATTTTCTTTTGGAATAATATGAGTAAGTTTCTCTGCACTTTCCTTTTCCTCACTAATATCAGGGTGAGCTTCTGTTCAGACTGCATTGTAGTAGGTGCGCTGTAGGGTCTTAGTCATCAGAGAGTTAGTCAGGAATTGTGCCTATAAAAAGATAAATCATTTATTCAGTGTTAAAAAAAAAAACACAAGTTCTAATCCAGATTTTGCTCAAGACACTTAGTAAATATTGGGCTATAGCATCACTAAATGGAGGAGTGGGGGCTGTTATTTTCCATGTCTGTGGTGATAACACAGACATTCTGAAATATTTCTGAGTGCTCTGGAACAGTGGACATAGCAACCAATTGTTTGCTTGTTCTGCCATTCTATTTACCTTATAAGATAGCCTTTTACTATATAGGATACTAGAGGCCCAGTGTACAATGGGGATTTTGAGTTCTCTTTCCACGTCTGTGGTGTTAACACAGACATTCTGAAATATTCCTGAGTGCTCCAGAACAGTGTACATGATTTGTATCCAAGACACCTGATACAGCATGAAGAGATCAATTTTGTCACAGGTTTCAAACCAGATGTGAGAGAAATTGGAATGGATCATGGTTGTGTTATAAACCACATAGGAGGAAGTAGAATAACTCAGGATTTATCAGGGAACAGTAAAATGTGCAAGAGGAAACAAACAAGGTTAGCAAAGACAGTGAGCTCTTCTGTGACAATTACTGCCTCGACTAAACTCAAATCCCAGTAGGACACTAAAGGTGAGGGGAGAGTTTAACCTCTGAGGTGGTGTGCTACTCTCTGTGACATGTAAGTGCCCATTCTCCCTCATTTTAATTTACGAAGAAGCAGTTCAAAGTTTAGGGAGGTGTTAATGTTGGAGTCGATTGGTGATGTGAGCCCTATTGCACTCTGGGAGTGCCCACATGGCATACCTTTCACCAATGCATGGGGAATTGTAGTGATGACTGAAAATAGCACATATGAAGAGCTGCATGAAGACTCTTCAATGAAAACCAGACCTTGGGAACTGCACCCTCTCAATGTGACGGGAGACATTGGATCCCCTAGTGGCAGGGGCACTGGGCCTTGTCTAATCAGTCATTGAACTCCGGGTGGATCTGATGAGCCTAAAATACAGCAAATCCAAGCAGAATCTAGTGATTCTGACTGGCCCTGATGTACAGTGTTGGCTGAAGAGTCATGTGTTCCTAGATGTGGGTATAGGAAGCCCACTACATTGTTGCTCCATCTAGTGAAACAGAGATGTCCCCATGAGTCTAAGGTCCCAGCAGGCTGGGTCCTATGACTAATTCTCTGAGATTCAAGGGGAGCCTTATTGACTAATATAGGTCTATTACATGAAAATCAAATTTTATTGTTCACAAGAAAAGATCTATTCTAGTAGAGCCACAGGTACTTATTTACATAGAGTCAATGACTGATCTCCAATAATGAGAGGCTTGGAGTTTCTGCAGAAACCATAAGCCATTGAGTCTCTGGTTGTTACAGAAATAGCTTGCCAACCTCTGACCTAGGATTCCCTTTATAATCATTGAATAGTTGGTTAAGAATTTTACAGAAGTCTTTTCCCCTTAGGACAAAAATTTCCATGCTTATTACTCACTAATGGCCTGGTGTACAAATTCATGCACATTGAAAGTAAATTAAGTAGAAAAAAATATTTTAATATTGCTATTAGCTCTCTCTCTATAATAGACATCTGAACCAAATTCATTGTTGACAATGACAGATGGAAACACGTGTGCGATTGGTGCCAGTGAGAGCTGTAAACATATCGCACATGCATGAGTCAACTTAGCCTTTTATATATATACTAGGGGCCCAGTGCATGAATTTGTGCACCTTGAAAGGAACTGTGGATTATGAGGTTGTGGTAGGCACAGGGATGGATCTTGGCCCATCCTCCAAACCCCTACCCAGCCCCTCCACCATAGCCCCTGTCTTCTGTCTGCCAGCAGCCTGGCTCCCACGCGCTGATGGTGCTGGCCCTGCTTGTACCACCTCAAGGCACTTTCTATAAAAGATGTGTTCAGCCCTAGCCAATTTGTTTCATTGGATAGAGGTTCGGCTTGCAGACCTAAGAGACCAGGTTTGATTCCAGTCAAGGACACAGGCTGGATTTGCAGACTCGAGCGCTAGTAGGGGGCATGCAGGAGGTAGCCGATCCATGCTTTTCTTTCATCATGGATGTTTCTACCTTTCTCTCACTCCCCCTTCCTATCTGAAATCAAATATATGTCACAGACCTTCAGTTTACTCAGAAAGTCACTCGAAGGTAATTTTGTGTATATATACACAGACACAGAGAGAGATGTTCAAAGCATATTTCCAGCTCTCTCTGGAACAGTGACTGTTATCCCTGCAACGTTCTGTTGAGGGAGATAAAGTGACTCCGGCAGGAAGTGCCAAGTACTGGCAGCTGCTTTACTCTGTGGCTCCACCAGAGAAATGACTGAAGTCCTTTGCACTTGGAATGAATTGAGAACTTTCTACCTCTAGCAGAAGTCACTCGAAGACAATCTTGATGTCTACTTGCTGAAACCCACAACCTACGGAGGCACCACCAGAGGTTCCCGCCCCCACATGCTTGTCTTCGGGCAGACACAGAAAGGCTGCGGCTTTCTCAGGGCACCGACTCCTATTAAAAATCAATACATTTACCAGGTTTCTACGTCCAGCACTGCGAGTCCCGCAGAAGGAGGGCTGCCAGCTGGACTGGGCACCGGCGCACTGTTGAATGGAGAAGAGACCACCCAAGAGGCAGAGACCCCTACCCGGGAAACAACTCCATCTAGCCAATTGCGGAGTCAAATAACAAATTTTATTACAGATTCGAATCTGGGCTGCCACCGCCAGGATGGAGCAGGCAGAGACAGCAGCCAGCAGTTACAAATCCAGCTTTTTATATACATTTCAAACAAGGGGGTGGAGGTCCACGGGGCTGGAGCTTACTGGTTTCTATATTGCTTAACCTTGGGGTTGTATGTATGGGCCAGATGGCCTAATCTCCCTTCTTGGTTCGTTCTGTTCTTTTAGCCTTGACTAACCCAGACTGTTGATTTGGCCTTCAGGTCCAGGAGGGGGAGGGAGGAGTAACTTTCTACCCTCCAGGCTAGGTCAGTAATTTCCCACTCCTCAGCAAGTAATCAAAGGCCGAAGTCAGATAGCAAAGCTAAAATTCAAACAGCAGTTTTTACCAAAGTATGGTTGCCACCATATTTCACGCACCAGGGTCCGTGCAGCCGCGTCAGCTTCTGCAGCCCAGGCCGTTCCCAGAAGGGACACTGCACACGGCTTTCTATGAAGTAACTTCTTCGTCTTCAAGCGGCCCAGGACTTCCGCCTTCAAGGGAAAATACAAAGACTGCTCCTCCCAAAACACCTCAAGTCCTCCTCTCGCCACTCCACTGCAGTCAGGTTTCTCCAGCCCCCGCCCCGCCCAGGGGTCCCTCCTGCCAGTTCCGGAAGGTCCCTGAGTCTCGGCCCCCTCGGTGTGTCTCCGGGGGGGAGGACAACCTGCTGAAAATGGGGGTCCGCTCCCAGGGCCTGACCCACTCCCTGCACTGTGCCCAGATTCAGGGGCCGGCGGCCGAAGTTTGGGGTCGACTACCGGTCCCACTAACTGCACTGTGTGGAAACGGGGGGCACCAGGATAAAGTTCTGAGGATCAGGCAGACTCCACCGCCCCGCGCCCTCCCCCACCCAGGGCCGCAACTCACCCAGCAGGGACCCCCGCGGCGACCTCTCAGCGCCTTTCTCTCTCCCCCACGTGCACCGCCTCGGGGCTCCCCGCCCGCCCCGGGAGGCAGGGCCACACCCACGCCCTGATTGGCCAGTGAAGTGGGAGCTGGGCCCCACGTCCTGATTGGCCAGTGAAGGGCGAGCCGGGCTCCACGCCCTGATTGGCCAGTGAAGGCGGGCCGGGCTCCAGCCCTGATTGGCCAGTGGAGGGCGAGCTGGGGCGAGCCGGGCTCCAGCCCTGATTGGCCAGTGGAGGGTGAGCTGGGGCGAGCCGGGCTCCGGTAGCGGAAGCATCTGCCTTCAGCCACTCCCAGTGCGAACTCTGCTGGAGATGCGGGTGGATGCCGGCTACCGCCCCTCCCCGCCCCGCGCCGGAACCCGAACAAAAGCTGCATGTGGTATGTACTTGCATGCATTCACGTGATATTCTCTTGGCGTTTACTTGCTGAAATCCACAACCTATGGAGGCGCCACCAAAGTTTCCCTCCCCCACATGCTTGTCTTTGGGCAGAAACAGATTTTTCCTCAAGTTTTCAGGGGTCGAGTTTACCGTTCATTGCCCGAATGGCCGGCTTCGGGGCTTAGTCCCTAGGAGTTTGAAATACTTCCTCTCTGAGCTGAAAATCATAGATATTGGGTGGGGTGTGGAGGTTGGGGGCCACAAAAGAGAATTTTAAAAAGAGGAGGGTGGCCCTAACTAGCTTGGCTCAGTGCAGAGGGTCGGCCTGCGGACAGAAGGGTTCCAGGTTCGATTCCAGTACTTTGGTTGTGAGCACATCTCCGGCTACAAAAATGGTTTTGTTCGGTTCTGCTCAAGGGCATGTGCTTTGGTTGTGGGCGCATCTCCAGTGGGGAGTGTGCAGGAGGCAGCTGATGGATGTTTCTCTCTCATCAATGTTTCTACCACTCTATCCCTCTCCCTTTCTCTCTGTAAAAAAATCAATAAGATATATTTTTTAAAAAAGAGGAGATTCGGCGGGAGGCCAGAGAAGAAATCTATGAGGAAGAAAAGACTTGATATATTAAGTTGTCTACTTGAAAAAAATCTTATGCGTTTTTGTTTGTTTTGTTTAGTTTCATACAAAGATTCCTATTTACTTATATCGGATGTATTAATTTCTTATTTTGTTTAAAAACTCCTATTGCCTCCTGACCGGTTTGGCTCAGTGGATTGAGCTTTGGTCTGCAGATTGAAGGTTCCATTCTATGTATCCTGGTTACTGGCACGCCCCCAGTAGGGGGCGTGCAGGAGGCGGCTGATTGATGTTTCTCTCTTATTGATGTTTCTGATTATCTATCCCTCTCTCTTCTTCTCTCTTTAAGAAAAAAAGAAAGAAAGAAAGAAAATAGAAAGAACAACCCTCCCCAAAAACAATTAAATATATTTTAAAAAAATAAAAATAAAACCGTGTTGTTTATGAACCTGTGTCTCTGCCTCCTTTAGGATTTAAACCAGGGCTTCCTTCAAAAATGTTTTTGTTATGTACTCCCTTTTTTTTTTTTCCAGGAGTGGAGGGGGGGCAGTGTTGTCCCAAAGTGTAGAACAGCATTTGATACCACTTGGATTTCACGTCTAAGTAGCTGTAAACTATGTAAAATTGTTTGCGAGCACTTCAAAATCCTTTGGATTTTCCAAGGATCCAAGATCCTTTGAATTTTCTGGTCAATGGGCTGGCCTGGCCTGGCCCGCATACCCCCGTGTCCTGTCCTGCAAGGCTTTCTTGCTGAAACACTTCCAAGCGAAGCATTCTTCACCTTTGTTTAAAAAATAAAATAAAAAAGAAAGAAAGAGAAAATGACGACTGCACATGGGACTTGTTTTTGCACATCAAGCAGTGTAAGAAACCGGGAAGCCAGCCGAGAGGCAGAGGAATCTGTAGGAACGGGCCTCCCTCATCTCTCCTTTAGCCTCCCTGCCTATTTAGTAGCTTTCCCCACAATTGCCTCTCCCCCTTCAATCCAGTGTGAAAAATCGTGGATGTTTTGCCCCTCTCTGGCTCTTCCACGGTCTCCTTAGGAGGGCTCTCTGGGCCACATGAGAAACTTCAGGGAAAGAAACCCCCCCCCCCACGACCCCCCCCCCCCCCCGCCCCATCCCCTCTTCTCTCTCCTGTGTGTCAGATGAAATTTTCTGGCCTGCCCGCTCCTGCCCACTCCACAAACCCTAAGAAGGTGGAGGTAAGATTCTGGCCTCGGTGACATTTTCTTTTCTGGCATCGTAGAACGCTAGCAGTGATTTCCAAGTGTTGTCCCAAGTGTTGTCAAACACTGTTCTACACTGTTTCCTGATCTAGATCAGTGATTTTGAAGTGCTCGAAAACAATTTTACCTAGTTTCCAGACACTTAGACGTGAATTTCACGTGGTGTCAAATGCTGTTCTACAGTGTGCTGCTCCAGAGCAGTGATTTCCAAGTGTTTTCAAACACTATCAGTCTGTTTTGTGCCATTTAGGAGTGAATTCTGAGTGTTTTCCAACACTGTTCTACAGTGTACTGCTCTTTAGCCATGACTCCCAAATGTTGTCAAACATTGTTCTACACTGATTCCTGATGGTTTTTTTTTTTTTTTTTTTTAAATATTTTCATTGATTTCAGAGAGGAAAGGGGGAGAGAGAGGAGAGAGAGAGAGAGAGAGAGAGAGAGAGAGAGAGAGAGAGAGAAAGTTGTTGTTGTTGTTCTAGTTGTTTATCATTATTTGGTAGCCTTTAAAAAAATAAATATGTTGCCCTAACCAGCTTGGCTCAGTGAATAGAGCATTGGGCTGCAGACTGAAGGGTCCCAGGTTCTATTCCAGTACTTTTGTTATGGGCACATCCTGGGCTACTGCAAAAATGTTTTTGTTATGTCCTCCTTGGAGTGAGGGAGGGAAGGGGAGGGAGGGAGGGAGGGAGAGAGAGAGAGAGAGAGAGAGAGAGAAAGTCCGGAGAAGTATTTCACTTTCCAGTGGCCTGGCCCACCCCTGTGTTCCGGCCATCCCCCGAAAAAGATTTTCCTTATATGTAAACATATATATGTACATATTTATCTTAAAACCTTTGTATAATATATATCAAAGTATGTGTCCTTGCTTTATATTTATGTATATGTGGATATATATGTGGATATATATATATAAAAATAAAAGCATAATATGTTAATTAGACCAGATGTCCTTCTAGACAACCTTCTGGATGAAACTGGGGTTGCAAGGGAAGCCCAGATCCCAGATACTAGAGGGAAGCAAGCTCATGCCAGCAGCTGGGAGAAGGAAGGCCTATTCTTGCACAAATTTCGTGCATCAGGCCTTTAAATATATATATATATATTCAGCAGAGTTTTATGTAGAAGCATTTCTTTAAGTTGATTAATATTATAAGTATAACAATTTTATATAACTTGTGTTTTTCTCTCAAAAACATGACTCTGAGATCTTTTAATGTGCTTACATGTGCGTGTACGTCATCCTTTTGTAGACCGGGGCCGCCGCCGCTGCCACCACCACCACCGCTGCCGCTGCCGCCACCACAGGCGAAGCCATGGAGGGTGGCTCGCGTGCCGCTCCTTCGGTGCCTGTCGGGTTCTCCGGAGATCGGACCTCCGGGGCTATTGAAGGTGTGAGTGGCCGCCGCCACCGGGGACCTGTCGACCAGCACTCGCTGTCGCCCCTCCGCGCGGAACGCCAGGGCCGGGGCCGGGGCCGCCGCTGTGGCGGGCGTAGCCGGAGAGGCTGTCCTGACCCATGCCTTGTGTGGGCATTTGCTCCTGCGGGGTCCGTTCATCAGAGGAGCTTTCCGAGAAGTTTTTCAAAGTCCGGATTCGGAGGCACGTTTGACCGTTCCATGCCCTCGCTGGCGAGATGGTGAGGGAGGCCGTGGACGGCCCGGCCCACTCCCTCTTGCTGCCGCCTGATCCGAAGCACGCTCTTGACTACGGGCTTCGGGGGTCGACCAGATAGCCCCGTTTCTTTCTCTTGCCCCCCCCCACCCCCCACCCTCCCCCCGGCCGCCCTTCTTAAGTGGCGATGGGGTCCCGTGGGGCCTCCGGTGGCCGTGATTCCCTTCCCTGAGGCCGGCGTGATATGTAGACAGACGCCCATGCCTCCGGGCGCATCCGTGCTCTGCCTGAAGTTGGCATTTTGTGCCACGAGATTAGTGTGGACACGATGTCCCTGGGTGCCTGAGAAAGAGGAAAGAGGAAAAGAAGGGCTTGGGTGGCGAGGCTAAAAGCGGCCAGGCCCGTTCCGAGCGGCTGTCTGCGCCTCATTTTCCCTTCTCCTCGGTGCTCGTTGGCCCCGCGCCTGATCGATGTGGTGACGTCGCGCTCTCCCGGGCCGGGCCTCAGCCGCGCCTGACGAGGGACGGACATTCCTTGGCGAATGGGACCGCTCTTCTCGCTCTGCCCGCGGGCCCCTCGCTCTTACCCTCCTGCCCGATGGCGGTGTGTGGAAGGGGAAGGGGTGCGGAACCCGGCCCGACCTCGGCGGTGGTCACGCCCCCGTTGGTCTTTGTGAGGCAGCGGACACTCCGCGCTGGCCTTCCCGGCGGCGGGGAGGGGCCGGCCGCCGTCGGGCAGCCCGCTCCTCTGCCGTCGGGCGTGCGCGCGCTCTCCCGCCTTGGCCCTCGGTTGGTGCCCCTGGAGCGTTCCAGGATGTCCTTCAGGTGCCCGAGGCCGAGCAGGCGGTGTCGTTCCCCGTTCCCCGCGGGCCCCCAGCGGGCCTCCGCTGTCGGTGGTGCCGTGGAGGAGGGGCTCCGGAGGGGGTAGTCTGACCCGGACAAGGTGAGGCACGCCCGTCCCCCTCGCGTGAGGGGTCCGGGTTTCCAAACGCTCTGCCGCGCGGACGATCGCGACGGGGCTGAGTCAGCGATGGCCGCCGCTGGCTGACCCGTGAGAGGTTTTTTTCTTTCCTCTGCCGCCTGTTATTTCCTACATCGCTAGTATTTTTCCTGTCGCGTCGTTGCCGGTCTTTCCGACGCAGCATCGCGGGGCTCTCTTTTAGCTTATAACTGAATGTGAGGCCCCCGGTGATTCAAGAGGGCGAGCGCCGAGGCAGCGCGGGCTCGCTCCCTCTCCCCTCTCTCTCGGCGGCCCCTATCGCTGGAGCTCGTTGCGTGTGCAGCCCGCTGTGTGCTGAGTCGGTCCGGGTCGTAGCTTCCCCTGTGGCCCCCTCCCCTCCGGCCCCAGGTGTCGCACGCAAGTGTGGCTTCGCGGGCTCGATGGGGGTTTGCTTGTGTTGGGGTGGGGACGACGCGCCCTGGGTGAGGAAGCCCTTCTGGAGCGTTCCGAGAGGGTGCCTTGGGGTACCGGACCCCCAGCCGCCGCCCCTCCTCTGGAAGCGCGTTCGGTAGCCGCCCCCCCCTGTGCTTGGGCACTCGGGCCCCTCTGCTCCGGCTTTTGAGGGGCCGAGCGACGACGGCGACACGCAGCTGTTGCCTGCGCCTTTGCCTACGGTGGCCCGCGCCTCCCCCCTCCGAGCCGGGGGAGGGTCCCGCCGGGCGGGGGCGGCGTCCGTCGCGGGGAAGCGCTGCGCTGCACGGCTCTTGCGCTTACGTGCGGGCGTGTGTTGCCACGTTTGCCCGTCCGGGCGCGTGCGCGGAGGGGGTTCCGGTTGGAGGCGCGGAGGCCTTTCCCGTCCGCTCCTCCCACGCCTCGGTGAGAGCGGCTCTCTGTCCGCTCCCGGCTCGAGTTTGCAGCAGGTGAGTCGGCCTTGTGCGCGGGCACGGTTGGGGCCCGGCTTGTCCTCGGGGGGCGTTCCCGTCCGGGACGCGAGCCCTCCCTCGCCCCCAGCCCGGGTCGGACCCTTTGTGTGAACGGATGGTGTGGTGGATGGCTGGAGGAAGCCGCGGTGGCTTCCCCGTGGCGGTCTTTCATTCTCCGAGGGTCGCGTGCCTGGTTCTTCCGCGGTGGTGGGGATGCCCCGGGGCCCGCGCGACGGGAGGAAAAGGCATTGAGGTTTTGTGCACTTGGGGGGTGTCGGCCCGGGGCCGCCCTGTGTGTCTGTGGCGGTGGGATCCCCGCGTTGTTTACCCGGTGGGTCCGCTCAGGTCCCGGCGCCTTGCCTCGAAGTCTGCTCTCTCGGTCATTGTGCCCAGGGGACCTTCCCTCGTGTGTTGCGCCCACAGCCTCTCTGAATTCTGCGTGCCGCGTCCCCTCCCGGGGGTCACCGCCGACGCACCACAGCCCCTCCTTCCTCCCCCCGTGGTTGTCTTGCCGGCCGCACCCTGAGAACCGGCCTCCTGCCGTGTGGGTGTCGCCCCTCGGCCCCAGCCCCCCGCCTCCGGTGGGGGTGTTGGGGTTGGTGGCGCCCCAGAGTGCCCTCTCGTATTACGGGACCCCCCAGGGGATATTGGACTTCTGGTTTCAGCCCGATCTCCACAGACCAGGCTGAGGGATCCCACTGGTGCATGAATCTGCACACCCAGCCTCTAGTCAGCAATAAGAAACACAGAAAACAAAAGAGGGACAACCACTTTAACAGGGAAAATGCATGAACAAGACCACAGAGGTCATTTCCACGGAAAAGGTTTGAGTGGGTCTTTGAATTTATAGCTGGACTGATGGGTGAAGGTTTTCTCTGGCACAAGGCATAGCTATAAAGACTGGGAGACGTGACAGTTTTTTTTCAAATGACCAAATCTCAATGTAATATCCCAAGGCATACAAAGACAAAGAGAAACATACTCAATCAAAAGAACAAAATGAACTCCCAGAAATCAATCCTAAAGACATATATATCTATGACAAATAATTCAAAACAATCCCCTTAAAGATGCTGGAAATAAAAGAGACACGGAAATAACTAAATTCAATAGGACTTTGTACACACCATCAAACAATGTACAGTCATCCAGTACCCACAGTTTCCCTTTTAGCAGTTTCAGCTGGCCGATCAATAGCAGTTCCAAATAGAATATGGAAAATTCCAGAAATAAGCAAGTCATGTTTTAGATTTTGAACCATTCTGAGGAGTGTAATACAATTACACATCAACTCACTCCATCCTTCCTGGGACATGAACCATCCCGCTTCCCAGCACACCCACACTGTGTACACTACCCACCATCAGTCCTGGTCACCATCTTGATGACCAGGTTGTCATGGTATCAAGTGCTCCTATTCCAGGAGCCCTCACTTTCACTTAACAATGGCCCCAAAGTGCAGAGCAGTGCTGCCGGCAATTCAGACATGTCAAAGAGAGCCATGAGGTGCTTCCACTTTTTCAAAATGAAAATATAAATGTTCTGCCGAAACCGGTTTGGCTCAGTGGATAGAACATTGGCCTGCAGACTGAAAGGTCCCAGGTTCAATTCTGGTCAAATGCATGTACCTTGGTTAAAGGCACATTCCCAGTGGGGGCTGTGCAGGAGGCAGCTGATTGATGATTCTCTCATGGATGTTTCTAACTCTCTATCCCTATCCATTCCTCTCTGTAGAAAAATCAATAAAATATATATTTTTTAAATTAAAAATATATAAAAGTTCTAAATTTAATAAGGAAGAAATCACATACTGGGGTTCCTAAGATCTAAAGTAAAACAAATCTTCTATTCATGAAACTGTAAACAAAGAAAAAGAAATTTATGCTAGTCTTGCTGTCAAACCTCACACTGCAGGAGTTATAGCCACAGTGTTTAAGTTTCCAGTTAAGATTAAAAAAAAAGTAGGTGGAAATTTGTAGGTGGAAAACATGGCATAATGGCTTGATGATCTTTTGCCACACAATCTGACAGACACTAGTGGCCTACCACCAAGCTTACAACATCTGTGTCATTCTCTGCACTTTATCTCATCACATAGACATGGCATCGTTTTGTATCAGCATCAGAAGAATCCTATATAATAAAAGGGTAATATGCAAATTGACCCTAATGGCAAAATGACTGGTTGCTATGACACACACTGACCACCAGGGAGCAGCAGGCAGGGCGATCAATCTGGAGGCTCTGTGATTGCCCAAAGAGGGAGGTCCAAGCCACCCACTGTGGGTGATCAATCGGGGGTCTTCACAGAACTGGGGAACCAGGGGTGTGTGGTGGCGAATGCAGGTGGGCGGGGGGAGGGAGGGATAGTGGGCGGACTGCAGGGCTATGAGGCAGCTGGAGCCATGAGGCAGCTGGGGCTGCAAGGGCCCCAGAAGCTGGGGCTGTGAAGGCCTATTGTTGCACAAATTTTATGCATGAAGCCTCTAGTATAACAAGGGAACAAACTCTCTGGTTTTTAAAATGACCAAACTGAGAAGTACAAACTAGAACATGTGAAATAGAATCAATAATACTGTAATGACAATGTTTGGCACCAAGTGGCTAGTTGAAATAACCACTAAGTTGTACACAAATTAATATTGAACCTAAACTAGGTAATTTAAAAATATAATTTTTGGAGAATCCAAGATGGCGGCATAGGTAACAGCTAACTGCAGCCTCACACAACAATTTCATTAAAATACAACTAAAATACAAAATGGACATTACCCAGAACTACAGGAAAGTCGACTGACTGGAAATTCTACAATAAGAAGGAAAGAGAAAACCAGAATGAAAAGCAAAGGAGCTGTAAAAGCCTAAGGTATGTAGACACATTGTGCGCACGCATAGAGGATGGAGCGGGAGAGGAGGGGGAGGCTAAGTGCCTGTCTGGCATTCCCTAGCGGGAAAGAGATAAAAGCTCTGGACAATGCTGAACCCCAGATCCAACAGCACTGAACCCCAGTTCTAGGCCAGATCCTGGGGACTCAGCTCATACAGAGGAGCCTGGGCTGTTAGGTGGAATCTCAGGGGAGTGGTGAAAGGCAGAGCCCCCGAAGGCACTCACATTACACGCTGAGGACGGACCATTGACTCTGATGCTAAATTGCCCTAAAAAACAAAAGCTCCAAACTTTGCTGAGCCCCAGTTCTGACTGCACTGAACCCCAGTTCTAAGCCAGACCCTGGGGACCCAGGCTCATACAGAGGGAGTCTGGGCTGTAAGGCAGAAACCCAGGGGAGCGGCAAAAGGAAGTCCCAGAGGCATGCACAGAGAATGGGCAGTTGACTGTGCCACTGGATTGCCCTAGCAGGAAGGAGGCAAAAGCTCCAGACTGCTCTGAACCCCACTTCCAACTGAACTGCACCCCAGTTCCAGGCTCATTGGGGGAGAGCCTAGACTGTTTGGTAGCACGCGAAACTCAAGAGCACCTTACTCTCAGAGGTGCTTGCAACGAGTACTGAAGGACCCTGAGGAATACTGAGACTCAGGAGCCTCATAGGGGATGGCTGAAAGAAGCCAAGGCTGTAGGCTCCACCCTGAAACTCTGCCCCATCCAAGCTGAACACAGAGACTTTTAAGGCTACCAACTCAGGGAAGCTGCAAAAATGCTGAGACAAGGAAACAGATCACAAACGAAAGAAATGGAGGACAAAAAGCTACTGGATATACAGTTCAAAACCATGCTTATAGGGTTTTTCAAGAATTTCCTAGAAAAGGTTGATAAAATAAACGAGATCTATGAGGATATGAAAAGGGATCAACTAGAAATAATAAGGGATCAACAAGAAATAATAAGGGATCATCAAGAAATAAAGAATACATTGTCTGAAATAAAAAATATTATACAGAGTCCTAAAACAGAATGGAAGATCGCAAGAATCAAGTCAAAGATTTGGAACATAAAGAGCCAGAAGATACTCCTCCGCAGAAGCAAGAAGACAAGAGAATACAGAAAGTTGAAGATAACGTAAGAAACCTCTGGGACAACTTCAAGAGAAACTAACATCAGAATTATGGGGGTCCCAGAAGAAGAGAGAGAGCAAGATACCGAAAACATACTGAATGAAATAGTGACAGTAAACTTCCCCCACCTGGTGAAAGAATTAGACCTACAAGTCCAAGAAGCACACAGAACCCCAAACAAAAGGAATCCAAAGAGGACCACACCAAGACACATCATAATTAAAATTCCAAGAGCAAAAGACAAAGAGACAATATTAAAAGCAACAAGAGAGAAACAGGTAGTTACCTATAAAGGAGGACCCATACTAATGTCAGCTGATTTCTCAACAGAAACCATACAGGCCAGACGGGAATGGCAAGAAATATTCAAGGTGATGAATAGCAAGAACCTACAGCCAAAAATAATCTACGCAGCAAAGCTATCACTCAGAATCGAAGGCCAGATAAAGAACTTCACTAATAAAAAAAAAAAGCTATAGGAGTTCATCACCGCCAAACCAGAATTATATGAATTGCTGAAGGGGGTTCTTTCGGACGAGAAAGAAAATAAAGATAATGAACAACAAATACTTAACTATCAACAAGTGAATTGAAAAACCAAGGGAATTAAAAAAAATCTGATGAACAATATTAACTGGAATATAATAGAATCAGAGGTATGGAAGGGGAGTGAACTGATGATTGTTGGGGAAAGGGGAGAAGGGAGTGTGGAAAGAGACTGAACACAAACTGTGCACCTATGGATGAGGACAATGGGGGTGGGGAAAGGGCAGAGGTTGGGGTGGGAACCTGGTAGAGGGAAGCAAAGGAGGGAGAAAAAAAATGAGGAACATTTGTAATAATGTGAACAATAAAGATTTATTTTAAAAATATATTAAAAATAAAAAATATATATAATTTTTTAAATAGCATGAGAATATATTTCAAGTGAATATCTGATTTTCTTCAATAAATGACCTCTGTTTAAAAAAAAAAAAAGACCAAAGGACCTCTTCACCAATTATCTCAATGAAGCATATGGGAAGGTGCCCTCATCGCATGCCGTCAGGGAAAGGGAAAGAAAGAAGACCCTCTATACACCTGCTGGAGGTCCAACCTGGACCTGCGCCAGCACCAACAGCCGCTGGGGTGCGGACACACAAGAGCTCCAGACCACTGCTGGTGGGGATACACAATGGCACAGCCATGTTGGAAAGCAGTTTGGCAGTTTTTTTACAAAACTAAGCACACTCTTACACATGACAAGCATACCTCCTGGTATTTACAAAGGAGCTGAAGACTTGTACCCACACGAAAGCTTGCACATAGATGCTTATAGCAGCTTTATTCATAATTGCCAAGCTGGTAGGCACTGGGCTGTCCTTCAGAACATGCATGGCTTAATCTTTGAGACAAGCATATTGCTACTGGCAGGATCAACCAGGTAGGAGAGCGCGGTGAGCCGGAAGAGCGCGCCACCGCAGCGCAGTCTCCTCTGACACGGGCCGGACGTGTGCCGAGCATGGCAAGAAGCGAGCGAGCGGAGCGAGAGCGTATACGTGCGTGCGCGCAGAGCCATGCGCCGCACAAGGGCAGCGGGCAGGCGGGAGGGGGACAAGGCGGCGGCACGGCAAAGCCAAGCCCGGCGATGGCACGGCGGACCGCTCTTCCCAATGGCGGCGAGGCGGACAGCCAACGCCCGTTCCCCGCTCGCCTTCCACTGGCCAATCAGGGCTGGAGCCGGCTCGCCCTCCACTGGCCAATCAGGGCTGGAGCCCGGCTCGCGCCCCTCACTGGCCAATCAGGGCTGGAGCCTGGCTTGCCCTTCACTGGCCAATCAGGGCGTGGGTGTGGCCCTGCCTCCCGGGGCGGGCGGGGAGCCCCGAGGCGGTGCACGTGGGAGAGAGAGAAAGGCGCTGAGAGGTCGCGGTGGGGGTCGCTGCTGGGTGAGTTGCGGCCCTGGGTGGGGGCGGGGGGGGGGCGGTGGAGTCTGCCTGGTCCTCCGAACTTTATCGTGGTGCCCCCGTTTCCACACAGTGCAGTTAGTGGGACCAGTAGTCGACCCCAAACTTCGGCCGCCGGCCCCTGAATCTGGGCACAGTGCAGGGAGTGGGTCAGGCCCTGGGAGCGGACCCCCATTTTCAGTAGGTTGTCCTCCCCCCCGGAGACACACCAAAGGGGCCGAGACTCAGGGACCTTCCGGAACTGGCAGGAGGGACCCCTGGGCGGGGCGGGGGCTGGAGAAACCTGACTGCAGTGGAGTGGCGAGAGGAGGACTTGAGGTGTTTTGGGGGGAGCAGTCGTTGTATTTTCCCTTGAAGGCGGAAGTCCTGGGCCGCTTGAAGACGAAGAAGTTACTTCATAGAAAGCCGTGTGCAGTGTCCCTTCTGGGAACGGCCTGGGCTGCAGAAGCTGACGCGGCTGCGCGGCTCCTGGTGCGTCGGTGCCCTGTCCAGCTGGCCGCCCTCCTCCTTCTGCGGGACTCGCAATGCTGGGCGAAGAAACCTGGTAAATGTATTGATTTTTAATAGGAGTCGGTGTCCTGAGAAAGCCGCAGCCTTTCTGTGTCTGCCCGAAGACAAGCATGTGGGGGCTGGAACCTCTGGTGGTGCCTCCGTAGGTTGTGGGTTTCAGCAAGTAGACATCAAGACTGTCTTCGAGTGACTTCTGCTAGAGGTAGAAAGTTCTCAATTCACTCCAAGTGCAAAGGACTTCAGTCATTTCTCTGGTGGAGCCACAGAGTAAAGCAGCTGCCAGTACTCGGCACTTCCTGCCCGAGTCACTTCCTCTCCCTCAACAGAACGTTGCAGGGATAACAGTCACTGTTCCAGAGAGAGCTGGAAATATGCTTTGAACATCTCTCTCTGTGTCTGTGTATATATACACAAAATTACCTTCGAGTGACTTTCTGAGTAAACTGAAGGTCTGTGACATATATTTGATTTCAGATAGGAAGGGGGAGTGAGAGAAAGGTAGAAACATCCATGATGAAAGAAAAGCATGGATCGGCTACCTCCTGCATGCCCCCTACTAGGGCTCGAGTCTGCAAATCCAGCCTGTGTCCTTGACTGGAATCAAACCTGGTCTCTTAGGTCTGCAAGCCGAACCGCTCCAATGAAACAAATTGGCTAGGGCTGAACACATATTTTATAGAAAATTAATTAGAAAAGCAGGGTGAAATGAACAGCTTGCATAGTTTACATTATAATTTGCTGCTGAGCTCTAACCGATTGGCCCCAGGATGTGATTTAGTGGCTATTGCTTGCCATAGGCAGAGGGGCACAGCGGCCTGATAGTCAGGCATAGAGGTCTATGATTTCTCGTCAGTAAGTGAAGTGGTTTATCCATGAGCTGTTTCAAAATTGACTGGTGCCCCATCAAAGGTGTTTAGTCAATTAGGGAAGAGGTGAAAGTGAAAGTTTTCCAGAATGAGTGTTGCTCTTATAAAAGTGGATGCTGAATTTCTAGTTTTACCGAATTCATCGTGTTGCTATTTTGACATACACATTTTCTCCAAAGGGTTTCTTTGTTTCTTTGTTTGCGGTGAAGTTAGAGGAAAACTTTGAATTGTGGGTAGAGGCGCCTGGTGGGAAGGTGCTTGTCATAGCAGCCCTGGGTTGATTTCAGGGACTGTTCCCTTCATGCACAGCTAAGTCAGAGACCTTCAGTTTACTCACAGCATTGATTGAAGGCAAATGTATGAAAATGCTCTTTAAACTACAATAGATGTGTTGTCCATGATCTGGAGCAAAGGAAAAATGCAGTGATTTTGGCTATACTACTCTGTGAATAATACTTTTGAAAAACATCATCACTAAATTGTGGAAACCCTGTTGAATGATGCATTACTCTTTTACTGCACAGAGAAGCAGAGACAGGCCGCGTACAACTTGTAGTGTCATCGTCCCTGAGCAGGGATATTACCAGGGTGTCCAGGCCTCCGAGCAGCTCAGAAGTGCTGCGCCAGGTTTACAGTAAAACAGACCTCTGGAGGCATTTCTGTGTTACTTTCATTCAATTCTGTTGATTGGGATTCCACTTGAAGTTCTACTGGGGAAAACTGAATGTTCTGGCGGGATTCCTATGTGAACATTTGTGTAGCAGCTAAGAAAGTTTGGAGAGACACTAGCCAGGTTTGGTTAGTGAATAGAGCATCGTCCTGCAATTGAAGGGTCCCAGGTTCGATTCCAGTCAAGTACACAGGTGCGGGTTGTGGGCTCGATCCCCAATGTGGGGCATGCAGGAAGCAGCCGATCACTGATTCTCTCTCATCATTGATGTTTTTCTCTCTCTCTCTCTCTCTCTCTCTCTCTCTCTCTCTCTCTCTCTCCTCTCCCTCTCCCTCTCCCTCTCCCTCTCCCTCTCCCTCTCCCTCTCCCTCTCCCTCTCTCCCCACCCTCCTCTCTGAAATAAAAAACAATTACTACAAAATAAAACCTAGCAAACGTCTCATATTGGTGTCGCTACCAACCATGAAATAGACTTAAACTTCTGGTATTTGGGACAGATTCAGAGCAAAACTTTATATTTCAGCATTAGCAATCTTTAGTGATGTCACTCTGCATATTGATAAGTCACAAGCTCTGTATGTGTATTGCCAGTAGCAGCTACAATGTGTCTGATGGATCTGACCACCAGACCCACCTGCAGGGACAGGCACTTGTTCCAATGCCGCATTCCACCTGAGTTCCGTCCTGCACCTGTGCAGAGAGCAGCAGCTGCCAAGGAATGGCTTCACTGGAGAGGGCTCCCCTTCACACAGGATATTAAACATGTGCACAGATGTTCACAGGCTCTGTAATCAGGAATGCCTAACGAAGGACTTACTAGCATGGAAAAGATAGTCTTCAGTGAAATAGACCTCTCCAAAGTTCTTTAGCCACTACACAAAAGTTATAATAGGAACCCAAGATCCTGAATCGCATCTGCAAATCTTTCTGTAACAGCCAGAGACTCAATGTCTTACAGTCTCCACTGAAATCACTCATCTTCTCGTCATTCATTCATCTACTCACTCCTTCACTCCTTCATTCATTCATTCATTCACTTACTTGTTCACACACTCATTCACTCACTCACTTGCTCCTTCAGTCACTTGCTCATTCACACACTATTCATTCACTCATTCATTCTTTGCACAAGTGTATGGGCAGGTCAGTCTCACCCTGAGAACTGGATGGTGGATGGCGAGCAGGACACCTGTCCTCAGCAGCTGGTGCCTTCACAGGTAATACCCACAGAGGCACTAGGAGGGGGCACTGCCCCCCCCCCGTTTGTCACTACAAAAACCTGAGGACACTAGACACAACTACTGTCACCTTCATGGGGGAATGTGCATTGTAGGTCCTGAGGTTCACGCTTTGCTTCATCCCTTTACAAGTATCAATATTTAGGAGTCTGTTTTGTGCCACACTTTTTAAAGCTTTATCTTTCTAAGAAGCAAGTTTCAAAGAAATCACTTTGAGGTGTGTGGCCCAATCCTGAAAGCTCAGCAGCATGAGCTTGAACTTCCGGAGGCAGGTGCTGACAGAAGGATCAGCATGTGGCTCGGAGTCAGGCCCATTCTGAGCCTGTGCCCAGCCTCTCCCTCAGAACAGGCGCTTTTTCCTGTCCCTGTGTCAGGGCTACATTGGCATTGTTGGTTGGCATGGTTTTCCTGTCATATTTAGCTGCCACAGGAACTTAGAAGATTAAGACAATGGTTTGTGGGGAATGTCCTGGAAACTTCTATTGTCCCGTTGAAGACATGGATCGCTGTAGCTTACATTCACCGGTTTTTTTAGTGAATGAAGTGACTACTTAATTACACAGCCAAAGATATCTTCCCAACTGCGCGTTGTTTTTCTCCTGTGCCTGGGACACAGCAGCGCTGGATAGTAACAGAGTGGAGGCAGTGGTTCCTTGGCCAAGTTTGCGTATTACTCAGTCAGGCAGAAATTCAACAGCATAGCACAAACTTTCTCTTCCAAATTCTAGGAAATGGATGTTTTCATATCTTTTTCTTTTCATTTATCTTTTTAATCCTCACTGAAGTATATTTTCCCATTGATTTGTGCGAGAGTGGAAAGGAGGGAGCTACGGAGAAACATGGACATGAGAGACACACGTCGCACGCGTCCCTACTGGGCTGGGTAACATGCAACCGAAGTTTGTGCCCTTGACCAGGAATCGAACCCATGACCCTATGGTATTCAGGTGGACGCTCTAAGAACTGAGTTAACCAGGTAAGGCTCATTTGGTAATGTAGGTAAATATGAGCATCAGAGGATTAATATGCTCCTCTGCAAACTAGATGAGACTGCAAACTAGAAATGTGTTCTTACATCAAAAACAGCAGTGACACATCTAGAGGAAATGATGAACAACATAGACTTATGAACAAAAACAGACTCAGAGAAAGAGAAGCACCGAACAGACTTTCTTTTTTTTTTTTTTTAACATATTTTATTGATTTTGTACAGAGAGGAAGGGAGAGAGATACAGAGTTAGAAACATCGATGAGAGAGTCATCGATCAGCTGCCTCTTGCACATCCCCTACCGGGGATATGCCCACAACCAAGGTACATGCCCTTGACCGGAATCGAACCCGGGACCTTTCAGTCCCCAAGGCGACGCTCTATCTACTGAGCCAAACCGGTCCCGGCCGAACAGACTTTCAAACCTCAGAGGGAAAGTAGGGGAGGGTGGGGGATAAGGGGAAGAGATCAACCAAAGGACTTGTGTGCATGCATATGGGCCTGGTCAGTGGCCATGGACAATGGGGGTGGGGGTGGGGGGTGTGCAGGCATATGTAGGGAGGGGTTTGGGATGGGATTGGGAGGATGAGGACAATTATGTGATTCCACAATCAATAAAAAAAAAAAAAATGGGGGGAAAAACCCAGCAGTGAAACAGTGAGAAGTGTGCTTGTTGTGAAAATTTGCAAAATATAGAAAATCAATGGTTTCTTGTTAATGTATACCAACTTTACACAGAATGATGATAGCGTATTTGCAGGCATTCCATAATATTCCTACCATCAGCAATGTATAAATTATTTACATAAAAGGCTAATATGCTGTGTGTCCTTCCCACCTTCCAACTGGCCACTATGACACACACTGACCACCAGGGGGCAACGCTCCATGAAGGAGCTGCTGTGAAGCACACAGAGAATTGGTACCGCAGACCTGGTGCCCCCAAAACAACACTTGGCTTCCCCTAAGTGGGACACAGGCTCTGCCAACACCCCGGAGTGACAGTTCACCAAATAGCCAATTCTGCTGAGATCCCATGGCACAAAATTGGGCTCACAGCCCAGCCCAGCCTGCAAACGGTGGCTGTGGTTGCCTGGTAATGACGTCATGTAGCAGTGCCCAGCTTCCTCTCCCTAGCGAAGACTAGCCACTTGCAGTTTCTTAAGCCCACAAACACAAGTGGAAACATTCCACACTTTAACCAAATATCTGTGAAGTGTTTTCACATGCCTCACCTCATTTGATCCTCACAGAAGTCCTGCAGTAGGTAGGTAAGAGACTCGGTGGAAACCTGTTTGTTTGTTTTTCATTAGCCAGAAAATGGATATTTAGAAAGCTTAGAAACTTGACCCAACTGATAAGAAGTAAGAAATGGTGGACCTTGAAAATGACTTCAGGTTTTCTCATTGCACAGAATAGAGTCAAACACTGCTGCAGTTAATTATTTTATCCTTTGTTCTCCCTGCGTGATGTACAATAATAATCTGCTTTGTTTTGACATTTACTGCTGTGTTGCTGACAATTACCTGAAAGAGAAGTTGGGGTGCTTCACTGAGCTGTAAAAAGTTTAGCTACATCAGAAAACAGGTCTACTTAAGCAAGTTGATTGTATCCTTTTTAATAAAATACTAATATGCAAATTGACGGGACAGCAGAAAGACTGGTTGCTGTGATGTGCATTGACCACCAGGGGGCAGACACTCAGTGCAGGAGCTACCCCCCCTGGTGGTTAGTGTGCTCCCACAAGGGAAGTGCTGCTTTGCCTGAAGTAGGCTCAAGGCTGGCAAGCGCAGCAGCAGTGGCAGGAGCCTCTCCTGCCTCCACTGCAGGCCGGCGGTAAGAAGCAAGGGGTCTCAGACTGTGAGAGAGATGTTCAACTGACAGGTTAGGCAGGCATCTCCCAAGGGGTTCCAGAGTGCAAGAGGGCACAGGCTGGGCTGAAGGACAACTCCCCCTCCCACCCCCCTCTGCAATAATTTTGTGCAGCTGGCCTCTAGTCCTATATGATAAAAGCCTAATATGCTGTGTCCAGTTCGCCATTCAAGCAAAGTGTAATCCTAACCTAATAAAAGATTAATATGTGAATTAACCAAACTATCACTCCACTCAGCAAGCCAATGCCCACCAGCCAATCAGAGCGAGTACGCAAATAAACCCAACTAAGATGGCTACAGCCACAGAAAGCAGGAGGGAGGCTTTGGTTTCCCCAGTAACGGAGGAAGCCAAGTTTTCTGCTTGCCCTTGCAGGCCTAAGCTCCCACTCAAGGCTGAAAAGTTTCAATTATAGAAGGTAAACAAATCCAAACAGAAACGGCTGCTACCACGGAGTGAGCAAAAGGCTTGGCTCCACTCCAGGATACAAAGTTTCAATTGTAAAAAGTAAATATAACCCAGATACCAGGGACTCCTCTTGGGTCACTGGGGGCATGGCTGACCTGAAAACCACCACAGGCACCTGGCTCAAGCTGCCCCACGCCCCAAGGGAACCCCCAATATGATCCGGGGCACCCTTCAGGGCAAACCAGCTGGCCCCCACCTGTGCATCAGGCCTCTATCCTATCTAATAAAAGAGTAATATGCAGATTGATCATCACTCCTACTCACAATATGGCTGCCCCCAGGTGGTCAAAGATCCTGCCCCCATGTGGACACAAGATGGGCAGCAGGGGAGGACAGTTGGGAAGGACCAGGCCTGCAGGGGAGGGAGGAAGTTGAGGGCAAATGGGATGGCAGGGAAGCAGTTAGACATCAATCAGGCTGGCATGGGAGTGATTAAGGAGTAATCAGGCCGGCAAGCAAAAGCTGTTAGGTGCAATCAGGAAGGCAGGCAGACGAGCAGTTGAGAACCAGCAGTCCTGGATTGGTGAGAGGGATGTCCTACTGCCCATTTAAGGCCTACTGGCATCTAGCCTAAAAGGGCAGTTGGACATTCCTTGAGGGGTCTCAGATTGGAGAGGGTGCAGGCTGGGCTAAGGGACAACCTCCCTGAGCCTCTAGTATGATAATGATATGCTAAGGCCGTTCAACCGCTTGCTATTATGTGTACTGACCATAGTAGGGGGCAGACACTCCACTGGTAGGTTAGTTTGCTGCTGGGGTCCAGCCAATCAGGACTGAGATGGGATAGACACACCCTGGAACCCTCCATGGTTCTTCCCCAGCCGGCCAACCTTCCGCTTCTCTCCCTGCTCCCCCCCCCCTCCGTTGTGCACTGGTGGGGTCCCTCAGCCTGGCCTGCACCCTTTTGCAATCCGGACCCCTTGAGGAATGTTGGAGCACTTTTTTTGTCCTGATCCTGCAGGGACCCATACAGAGGGACCCCACTGGTGCACTAATTTCTGCACTGGGCCTCTAGTATCCTATATAATAAAAGGCTAATATGTAAATAGACCAAATGGCAGAACAAACAGTTGGTTGCTATAATGTATACTGTCCACCAGGGGGCGTGTGCATAACATGATGGGATGGTTGAACAGGTGAGCAGTGGCAACAGACCAAAGTAAGGGTGCCTGTCATGTCATCAGGGCAAGCCTGTAGTGGTTACTGAAAATTCTTTCTCCTGAGCAAGAACGGTCCCACCTGGCGCTCGCACCTGCTGCTGGCTTGGAGTCACTGCTCGCACCCACTGCTGTTGCATGGCATCGGCCCAAATAGCTTGGCATCAGCAGGTGTGAGCAGTGGCCATCAGCCCCGATCACACCTGAGGGTTTCTCTACCTCCCCCTGCTCCTGAGGGGAGATTGGGGCCAGCAGCCACCTCTTGCACCCACTGCCAGAGATGACCCTGCTCTCACCCACTGCCTGTGCCAAAGCCACTACTTGCACCCACTGCCAGCACCTGTCCCATTTGCACCCGCACCTGGCACCGAAGCTGCCACTCACACCTGCTGATACCTGGCTCTGGTCTCAATTGCTTGACACCATCTGCAGGTGTGAGCGGTAACTGCCATCTCTGATCACCCCTGAGGGCTTCTCCACCTCCTCCTGCTCATGAGGGGCAATCAAGCCAGCAGCTGTTGCTCACACCTGCTGACAGTGCCACCCCACTCACACCTGCTGCTGGTGCCGACCCCAATCACTCTGTGCCTTGAGGTGGTACAAGCAGGGCCAGCGCCATCAGTGCATGGGAGCAGGGCTGCTGGCAGACAGAAGACAGGAGCAGTGGTGGAGGGGCTGGTTGGGGTTTTGGAGGATGGGCTGAGACTCATCCCTGTGCCTACCACAGCCTCATGATCCACAGTTCATTTCAAGGTGCAAAAATTCATGCACTGGGCCCCTAGTATATATATAAAAGGCTAAGTTGACTCATGCATGCATGTGCGATATGTATACAGCTCTCACTGGCACCAATCACACACATATTTCCATTTGTCATTGTCAATCATGAATTTGGTTCATATGTCTATTATAGAAAGAGGGCAAATAGCAATATTAAAATATTTTTTCTACTTAATTTACTTTGAATGTGCATGAATTTGTGCACCGGGCCATTAGTGAGTAATAAACATGGAAAATTTTGTCCTAAGGGGAAAAGACTTCTCTAAAATTTTTAACCAACTATTCAATGATTATAAAAGGAATCCTAGGTCAGAGGTTGGAAAGCTATTTCTGTAACAACCAGAGACTCAATGGCTTATGGTTTATGCAGAAACTCCAAACCTCCTCATTATTGGAGATTAGTCATTGACTCTATGTAAATAAGTACCTGTGGCTCTATTAATATATCTTTTCTTATGAACAATAAAGTTTGATTTTCATGTAATAGACCTATATTAGTTAATAAGGCTTCCCTTGAATTTCAGAGAATTAAGCACAGGACCCAGCCTACTGGGACCTTGGACTCATGGGGACATTTCTGTTTCACTAGATGGAGCAACAATGTAGTGGGCTTCCTATACCCACATCTAGGAATACATGACTCTTCAGCCAACACTGTACGTCAGGGCCTGTCAGACTCACTAGATTTTGCTTGGATTTGCTGTATTTTAGACTCATCAGATCCACCCGGAGTTCAATGACTGATTAGATAAGGCCCAGTGCCCCTGCCACTAGGGGATCCAATGTCTCTATTCACAATTAGACTTTCCCATTGAGAGGGTGCAGTTCCCAAGGTCTGGTTTTCATTGAAGAGTCTTCATGCAGCTCTTCATATGTGCTATTTTCAGTCATCACTACAATTCCCCATGCATTGGTGAAAGGTATGCCATGTGGGCACTCCCAGAGTGCAATAGGGCTCACATCACCAATCGACTCCAACATTAACACCTCCCTAAACTTTTGAACTGCTTCTTCGTAAGTTAAAATGAGGGAGAATGAGCACTTACATGTCACAGAGAGTAGCACACCACCTCAGAGGTTAAACTCTCCCCTCACCTTTAGTGTCCTACTGGGATTTGAGTTTAGTCGAGGTAGTAATTGTCACAGAAGAGCTCACTGTCTTTGCTAATCTTGTTTGTTTCCTCTTGCACATTTTACTGTTCCCTGATAAATCCTGAGTTATTCTACTTTCTTCCTATGTGGGTTATAACAACCATGATCCATTCCAATTTTTCTCACATCTGGTTTGAAACCTGTGACAAAATTGATCTCTTCATGCTGAATCAGGTGTCTTGGATACAAATCATGTACACTGTTCTGGAGCACTCAGAAATATTTCAGAATGTCTGTGTTAACACCACAGACATTGAAAGAGAACTCAAAATCCCCATTTGAGTGCACTGGGCCTCTAGTATCCTATATAATAAAAGGCTAATATGTAAATAGACAGAATGGCAGAACAAGCAAACAATTGGTTGCTATGTCCACTGTTCTAGAGCACTCAGAAATATTTCAGAATGTCTGTGTTATCACCACAGACATGGAAAATAACAGCCCCCACTCCTCCATTTAGTGATGCTATAGCCCAATATTTACTAAGTGTCTTGAGCAAAATCTGGATTAGAACTTGTGTGTTTTTTTTTAACACTGAATAAATGATTTATCTTTTTATAGGCACAATTCCTGACTAACTCTCTGATGAGTAAGGCCCTACAGCGCACCTACTGCAATGCAGTCTGAACAGAAGCTCACCCTGATATTAGTGAGGAAAAGGAAAGTGCAGAGAAACTTACTCCTATTGTTCCAAAAGAAAATAACATTGCTCACCAATATCATACACATCTATCAGTAGGTCAGGCAGTGACTGCTTCAGTGTCACAGGCTACAGGGAGCTTTCTATGAATAGCAGTTCTAGGTAGACAGAGGGATTCCTTGTTTGACAGGAGGGCACAAGGCATCACCTCATATAACTCCTTTGATCAGCCCAGGTTTGATCAGGTATGGCCCACACTAATAGATGTAGTCTTCCCATGCAGGTCCCTTAATGCCTCTGTGAGTGACATCACACCCAGGTCATAAAGGACAACTCAGGTTGCATGGTAACCTGGTGGACCGTGTTTAAGATTTGTTCTTTGTTACCCAGGAAATCCTGTGGGACAAATCTCCATCCATCCCCAGGGTGATGACAGCCCCTCACCCTGAATGTTTGTCCCTCTAATACCCTGATGGACAGCCAGAGGCTGGTGCCGTTGCCGCCCACAGGCCCATGGGAGCCAGGAAACCCATGCAGCTTGGCCCCTTGTTACCTCTTTCCCAGCTCTGACCAACCCAGGGAACCTTGATCAGATTTGCCAGCTTTCTACGATGAACTTTTTCCATTTTTTTCACTCTGGCTTGAGATTATTGACACAAACATATACTCATACCCTGAAGCTATTTGTACTGAATCTGAGTCTTGGCTATAAGTCATGTAGACAATCCATGTGTGCTGTTTTGGACAACTGAGAAATTGGTCAGATGGTCTATGTCATCACCACAGACATTCACATGAGAAGTCAGGAGAGCCATTGGATTGGCATAGCGATTTTCACTGCACCTAGTGGTGATGTTGCTCTGTATTTAGAAACTGCATTGTTCTGTGGACTCTGGAGTTAGAAAGTAGTTCTGTAACTCTTAGTGATTTACTTTTCTTCTTTTCATAGACACTGTTCCTCATTAACTGTCTGATGGCTAACACCCTGCAGTACAAACAAAACTATGTTGGCATTATTTGAAAACAAAAAGTATCTCTTATTTTCAAAAAATGGAGGTAAGACTGACAAAAATTCTTTTACAATTATTCCATTATTAAATATTGGGGGATAATGTAGTTAATGACATTATATTAACTTTTACTGTACAACTTTACAATACAACATAGCCTACTCCAGTATGTGCTCAACACCCATAGGATAGTCTCTTGGTATTTGAACTCCTTTGCCACTGTACCCTCACTCATGCTTTTTCCCCTCTGGTGACCACCATGGATTTGTCTGCAGGTAGGAGATCTTCAAGGTGAATGACCCAATCTCTGCCCATCATGATGGATTCATCGCCCACTGTCCTTCACAAACATCCAGAATGGTCGGTTGTAGTGCAGCAGTCCAGTTTCTGGGTGGTTATTGACATCATGCAAAGTCATCGGTAAGCCAGGCCACAACTTTGCTTCCTCTGTCACCAGGTCATAGGGAACCTTCTATGCGCCCACACATCTAGGCTGAAAGAGGGCATCGTTGTTTAGTGGGAGGACCCGAGGGCAAGTGGGTCACTTCTTATCTCACAGCTCTGGTCCTCTGAGGTCCCATCATGTATGAACCATTTTACCTTCATGGTCTTCCTGTGTGTGGCCTCTTTAGGCTCCCTGTGTAACATTATCCCCCAGGTCACAGTGGACAGCCAGGTTGTCTGGTAATACTGGCCCATGGTTAAGCACTACTTTTCTGAAACCCAGATAGCCCTGTTTGGATAAGTCACAGGCCATCCTCAGCGTGAGGACTGCTCCTTACCCTCACTATCTGCCCCTCAAGGCTAGGACTGCTTAGGCCTAAGGTAAGGTGACCAGATCGTCCCGCTTTTGGAAAGATTCTTTCCAAAAATCGGGACTTTTTTAAAACGCCACGGGATGCTGGAAAAATTGTTGAAAATCGGGACTGTCCTGCCAAAAGCGGGACGATCTGGTCACCTTAGAAGGAAGGGATGGAAGTCACCAGTGATGCCATGTAGACCTCAGCCAGAGACTGGAAATCTGGCCCCTCCAGTCCGCTAGGGAGCCTGGATCTCTATGGGGTTTGTCCTCTGGGGTAGCTTATTCATGCTCTCGAATGTTCTGAGAAAGGCCCAGGGCCAAGGGCTAGGACTCTCTGAGAGAAAGGCCAGGGAGTGATATGTCAGGACTGAGCCTCCTAAGACTCTGAGAGAGATGCCCAGGGCCCAGGGCCATTGCTTCGGGCTTTGCCCGTCCTTTCCCTGAACGAGATGCAGCCCTTTGGTGATGGGCTCTCTGTGCGGGAGTTTCGGCTCAGAGGTGCTGACGCTGGGCTGGACTCTGAGGCTAGCATAGTCATTAATGATGTCATGCTGACATTGATAAGTCACAGGCATTGTTCTTTTTCTTCTTTGAATGCTAATTGTCTCTGTGTTTTCTTTCAGTTTCACCATAATCTTTGCCTCCAGATACATATCAATGCAGGTTTTTAAAACCTGGTATTGAATATTGAATATCTTTCCCCATTTTAACCTTACATTACTCTCCCAATGCCAAATATGAAAACTAAACATATCGGAGGCCTGGACACACCTCCATGACCAGCGGGGCTGCCTCAAGGCTGGGGACTCTGTGTTTTTTGACATCAGCAGATCCAGCCCCAGAAAGAAACCTGTTTACACTTCTGAAAACTGCCAGAAACGGATGGCCTGTTCTAAACTGGGTTACCAAGTAAGGACGGGGGTAATAGAGGGGTATTTTGCTCCGGAAACAGAATTCCCAAAAAGTCCCAATTCATTATTTCCCCACAAAATGGTTGGAGGAGAGTAAAATCCCAACATGAGCTTTGAAGGCCTCTGTGTCCAGGGGATGGCGTTGCCTGCTGAGGAGGAGCAGCAGGGGACACGGGCAGTTTACCCACAGGCCGCAGCCAGGACGCTGGGCTGGAGCCAGGCGGGCCCTGGGTTCTCTAAGAGGTCCTTCTAGAAATAGATCCCTCAGATGCTTCCTCTCACTTTAGGTAAGGAGTTATTGTTAAGGCACTTGGGGAGTTCCCCTTTCAGCTTCAGAAAGGAGGTGCAGATACAGGAGTCATCACTGCAGCCACCCTCCAGGCGTTAGCAGGATTCCTGAAGGTGGGGGACCCCGTAGAAGTAGGGGAAGGCTGCTGCCGCCACCATGACACTAAAAACCCGACGTGTCTGGTTTCATGTGTCATACTTAACCTTGCGCTCTGTAACTCAAGCCACCTGGAGGCCAGCCTAGCCATAGGAAGAGCCGGCCCAGCTGGCCCACCTGTGGCCTTGCCACAGCCCCTGGTGAGAGTCAAGGGCTTGGTGGGCACAGAACTGCTCTAGCCAGGGCCCAGGGACATCCCAGGCCTTGTCAGCGGGTGTTTAGGGGGGACCCACTGTGCAGCAATAGTGGCGGGAATGCCCAGGGCACAGATGATGGAGCGGTACATGAGCCAGCGCGCAAAGCTCCGTAATGTATATAAGCCCCGTATAATGCAGTTCACAAATTGTGAGAGGCTTTCTGGGAAGAACAGTAGGTGGCATGAAGGAGCCAGGAGAAGTGAGGCAGAGCTCTACGCCCAGGAACATCTCCAGCCCACCTGCCCTAGCAGGAGTCGGAAGTACCTCTGGTCAGAGCAAGATCAAGGTTCACAGAAAGAGAAACAACAAGTAAGCAGAGCCGTGCAGTAAGAGCCCTTTTCTGTGCGGTGTAGAAGCTGCTGGGAGCAGCCTGCGTGGAGGGCCTGACCCGTGCCCTGCAGCAGGAAGCTCTCCTGGAGCCGGTCAGGGAGCACGAGCTACAGTGCAGGCCTCAGCATCCCTCCCAGACCTCATGCACCCACTCCATCTCCTCCCTGGCTGGCTGGGTGCTTGCAGCCAAAGGGCAGGCTCCCTTCCCACTCCCCTAGGCACTGCACATGCTCCTCTTCAGCGCTGGTTGGGTAGCGATTTCCCAATAAGAGGGCAGGGCGGAGTTATCCTCCATTCTGTAATTGAACCCTAGCCCTCACCCAACCAATCAGGGTTAGCCAAGGCAGTGACATCACCACCGACCAGAGTAAAACCCCTGGACTGGGCGAAATTCGCTCTCTCTTCCGCCATGCTTCTGGCGTGAGTGGGAAGAGCCCATGCTAGCATGGAAAAGGCTCTTTTATTTATTGCACCGGACTTGGCTCCCTGGTGGTCCTTGGGGATCACGAAGTCTGGGCGTAACACCAGCAGCAGTTCTCCAGCAGGTGTCCCAGCTCAGCCCGCTCACCCTGTTACTGGCACGAGCCCTGTTCCACCTGGCCACCACCGGTCCCTTCTGAGTAGAGATCTAGCTGGTACCTCAATGCCCTGCACCTCCAGGTGGGCAATCACCCCAAGAAGCAGAGACTTCCTTGTGATGTTAGGCAAGCTGGCAATGCCTGAGGTGGGGCACACCGCCCTTCCACTACACCCCCCAGCAAGCCAGGCGGCCTGCAGCTGAGTCTCCTGATCTTCATGCTCTACCAGGCACCATTCTTCTGATGCCAACTGACAGTGGGTCTCAAGGCTCAGAGCACAGGACTGGCCTGCAGGGAGCAGATACGGGCCTCATCGGAGTGTGCTCCAGCCTCACGCAGAGCACAAGGCATGTCTGCAGGTGTCCCGGAGCGTTCCCCTCACCATGAATGGCCATCAGGATGGAAGAGAGTGTGTTTAGTGAAAGGACCTCAGCCAGCCATGCAAAGAGTATCCAGTTATTCCTGAAATAGGGTGAATTCAAATTCTATGCAAGGTTACAGGCAGAACTTCCTTTTTTTATTAAACAGCCAGCCCTATGTGCACTTAGTGGTTATCTCGATGCTGGCCTTGAAAAACAATGCTGTTCTATCCAATTAAAATAATGCATCTGGCATGGTATTGAGATTGTGGACATATCTGGTCTCTGGCCTGCAAGGTCAGACAGCTAAGTTTATTTTCATCATTCTTCAAACGGGCTAAAGCAAACTAGAAAGCAACATTTTATCTAGGAAGAACAGCAGAAAATTCCAAACAACAGTTTGTTGCAGAATGGGGGTTTTCCTTCTCAGAACCTTTAAAAATTTACTACCTGCCCCTAAAGCGGCGCAGTCGTGTAGGGTCCACCTGCATGTGGTACTCTTGCGGCTGCCCTGGCCAGTTCAATAAATTCTTGTTTGCGCTGAAACCAGTTTGGCTCAATGGATAGAGCGTCGGCTTGGGGACTGAAGGGTCCTGGGTTCGATTCCGTTCAAGGGCATGTACCTTGGTTGTGGGCACAACCCCAGTAGGGGGTGTGCAAGAGGCAGCTGATCGATGACTCTCTCTCGTCAATGTTTCTAACTCTATCTCCCTTCCTCTCTGTACAAAATCAATAAAATATATATTTTAAAAATTCTTGTTTGCTTTTTTAAATAAATTGTCAGCCTCCGGTGGTCTTATTTTGAACCCAGGGTTTGACCCCACAACAATTCCGAGATCTGGGATCAGAGCTGCAGACTTTGTAACAGCCAGAGAGTTGATGGCTTAAGGTGTGTATTTAAATTCCAATCTCTTCTCATCAATTCAGTGTCATAGACCAGTGTTTCCCAACCTTCTCTCATGATGAGAATCACCTGGTGGAGTTGTTAAAACACAGATTCCTGAATCCCAACTAAGAAATGCTAAACTAGAATTTTTGGGAACATATAGGTAAAATTGTATACTTAACTAGTGCTCTAAGACAGATTTTATATACAGAGCACTAAATTAGGTATGCAATTTTACCTATATGTTCTCAAAAATTCTAGTTTAGCACTTCTTAGTTGGGATTCAGGAATCTGTGTTTTAACAACTCCACCAGGTGATTCTCATCATGAGAGAAGGTTGGGAAACACTGTCATAGACAATAGTGAGCAAATAGGTGAGGCTGTATTCCAATAAAGCAGTGATTGTAGACACCAGGGTGTGAGTTTCACATAATTGACCTGTGTTCGGCTGCAGGGCATTGTTTGGACTCCGCCTTTGAACTCTGAGAGAGAGGAGCAGGGCCGGCTGTGGGTCTCACTAGGAGTCTCTGTAAGAGAGGCTGGGCTCTTCAATGCTGTCTCTGCTCTTTCGGGATGGAAAAGGCTCTTCAGGGCTAGGTTTTGCCCTCTGAGGCACAAGGATTAGCCCAGCGGCTTTGGGGCTAGGCTGGGCTCCCAGGCGGATGCCATGCTGCACATTGGCACATCCCAGGCTTTGATTGTGTGTTCGCATTGGCAGCTTACATTTAGTTACATGGAGCACCAGGCTGGCCAGCGGGGAACCCACACGCATTGCAGCCTGCCCCTGCTGCTGAGGTCCAGCATGAGCCTGTGCGGAGAGCAGCAGAGGCTGTGGACTGGTTTCATTGGAGTGTACACAAACTTCACTCAGAAGTATAAAAGCATTTACAGATCTTCCAGTGTTCCTATCATCAGGAAAGTCTCAATATTGCCCAATTAGCTTGGAAAAGATTGTCCTTAGGGTTAGGGAAATAGACCTCCAAATTCTTTACCAGCTCGGAAAAGACTAAAAATGGAGTCCAAGCACTAGCTGTTTTGGCTCAGTGGATTGAGTGTCAGCCTGCAGACTCAGGGGTCCTGGGTTTAATTCTGGCCCAGGGTACAGGCTGCGTTTTGGGCTCGATCCCCACTAGGGGGCGTGCAGGAGGCAACAGATCCATGTTTCTCATTTATATTTCTCCCTTTCCCTTCCTTTCTGAAATCAATAGAAATCTATTTTGTATTCTTTAAAAAATGGAGTCCAAGACTCTAGAGAAGAGGTCTGCAAGCTGTTTGTTTCTGCAACAGCCAGAGACTCGATGGTCTCTGCAGAAACTCCAAGCCTCTCATACTTTGACAGCAACCATACACCCTGTGTAAGCAAGTAGTTGTGGTTCTATTAGAACAAAATTTTCTATGGAAAATTGAGTGTATCTTTCATAAATTGGCCTGTATTAAGCAACAAGACATCCCTGAGAATCTGAGAGAATTGGGCACAGGGCCTAGGCTGCTGGGCCCTGGGACTCACTGGGACATTTCTGTTTCACTAGATGGAGCAACAATGCAGTGGGTGCCCTCTCCCCACCGCTAGGAGCACCTGACTCGTTAGCCAACACTGTACATCAGAGCCGCCAGACTCACTAGATTCTGCCTGGATTTGCTGTGTTTTAGGCTGATCAGATCCACCATGAGTTCAGTGACTGACTGGACAAGGCCCTAAGGTTCAATGCCTCCCATCACATTTACACTTTCACGTTGAGGGTGCAGTTCCCAGGTCTGGTTTTCAAAAAAGAGTCTTCATGCAGCTCTTCAAATATGCTGTTTCCAGTCATCAATATAGTTCCCAATGTATTGGTGAAAGGTATGCCTTGTGGGTACTCCCAGAGTGCAATAGGGCTCACATTACCAATTGACTCCAACAATCCCACCTCCCTACACTACTGAACTCCTTTTTAAAAAATTATTATTATTGATCTTTTTTTTTTTCCATAGAGGAAGGGAGAGTTAGAAACATCAATGACAGAGAAACATCCATCAGCTGCCTTCTGCACACCCCCTACTGGGGATGTGCCCATAACCAAGGTTCATGCCCTCAACTGGAATCTAACTTGGGATCCTTGAGTCAGCAGACCAATGCTCTATCCACTGAGCAACACCAGTTAAGGCTGAACTGCTTTATTGAAAAAAGACAGTGGGCATTTCTATGCTGCCCTCTTTGGGCCATCCTTGGATGCAGTTGTCTGCCACCCATCCCAGTCAACTTGTGAGGCCTTTTGAAATGACCCACACTGCAGATACAAATGCAGACTCTTCCTATGGGCCCAAATTAATAGGTTCCCTCTCATCACATTTATGTTTCCTTGAACTTGTCCTCGACCACAGATTGCACAAGTTTCTGCCTGGGTAAGTTACAATACTCACATAGTTCTTCCACAGAATAGCACACCACCTCAGAGGTCAAACCTTCCCTTCACCTTCAGTTCCCTGCTTGGATTTGAGTCTAAGGTGGCAGCTGCCACAAGAGAGGTCACTGCCTTTATTACTCTTGGTGCTTCCTCCTGCATATTTCCCCAGTCTCTGACAAGCCCTCAATTACTCGTTTCATCTCATACCGGTTACAACACTTCCATGATCCATCCCGTTTCTCCTCACATCTGGATTGAAGCCATTGTGAAATACACCTATTTTGTCCTAAATCTCCAAGCTGAAGGTGGTGTGCTGGCTATAAACCAGGGAAACCATCCCTGTCGGCTGTTGCGGACTACTCAGGCATTTTCAGAACATCTATATCATCCCCTCAGGAAACTCCAATTTTCTCCACATCTACCTGGAGGCATAGGAAACTACTGACGCCCTGAGGCCCCTCAGGCACCCTCGGGGGCCCTGGACATGAGTTCAGCAGGCGACCCCCAGTGATGAGAGGGAGCATGTCCATGTGTGCGCTGGGGCCACTCTGAACTGTTTCAGATTGCGTGTCATCAACAGGGACACGGGAACTGGATGCGGGAACCCCATTGGTTCCCACCGCCGTCCTCACACCTCCATCTAGGGACGCTGTAGCCCAGTGTCTGTCTAGCTCTTGCCTTGCTGGGAAGGAACCAGTAATCAAAACCGGGTTTTATAACACTTAGCCATTGACTTCCTTTCCTTTGCAAAGATGCCGTTGCTCACTGACTGTCTGAGGGTTAATGTTCTCCAGCACAACTGCTACTACCCAGCTGAAGCAGATTATTCACCTGGTTTTTATTGAACAAAAGATAAACAAATACATGTTCTTATTATTCAAACACAGAAAAACGTGTCTTCATTTCTTGAACATTAAATACTCAAAAAGTATTTTGTGATTACTTTTTGGGGGTAACCAGGTTAATCACATTGTAAACCTTCACTTGTACAACTTCATGGTACAACATAGCACACTCAGCTATGTGCTCTCCACCAATGTCTGTCTCCTCTGCCCACTTGCATATGAGCCCCCCATTATTCACCTGGTGCTCCCCCCTGCTCTCCCTGTGGTAACCACAGGATTCTCTCCTCCTCCTCCTCCTCCTCCTCCTCCTCCTCCTCCTCCTCCTCCTCCTTCTTCTTCTTCTCTCTCTCTCTCTCTCTCTCTCTCTCTCTCTCTCTCTCTCTCTCTCTCTGTGTGTGTGTAGGAGACTTTGTTTCTTTTGTTTGTGACTTTACATTCCACTGATTTGGGAAAATATAGAATGTGACACTTTACCCTTTTGTCCAATGACATCTCCCCCTTTGAGGCTTCACTTTGGTGAGCATTACAGGAGACACAAACATCTTTGAATATTTCTGACCACTGAGGGAGAACATCCAGCGAACTTCTGCCCAGAGAGCTTGTGGAGGGCCTCCTCGTCATGCCCCTCAGCGCCTCGGCCCGATGCTGCAAACCCTAGGCAGGGCCCTGAGGCAGCATCCGTCCACAGCTGGACATTGCCAGCCATGCACAGTGAGTGAGGAGGCGGGCGCCCCACCTCTGCCATCGGGGAGGGCTTTGTTGCCCACTGTCCTTCACAGATGTCCAAAGCGGGCTGTCTGCTGCAGCTGCCCCTCTCTGGTTGGTCATTAATACCATGCAAAGTCATTGGAGAGCCGGGCCCCAGCTTTCCTTTCTCTGTCAATAGGTCATAGGACACTTCCCAGGAGTCCACAGGTCTAGGCAAAAATGTGGATTCATTGTGTGGAAGTTGGTACTCAAGCAAATTGGACCACAGATTATATTACTGTGTCGGTCCTCCCAGATTTGATCATGTATGCAGCACTTTAAATTGAGGTTGTAGTATCCCTAGTCTTTCTATTCCTTCTCCTCCTCCTCCTTTTTCTCCCTCTCCCTCTCCTGATCCTCATCCTCCTTTCCCTCCTGGTTCTCCTCCATTTTTGCAAGTCAAATGAAATGGTTGGTGGGGATGTGTTCCAATGAACGCAATCCTGCATATTCAAATCCTTCCCGTGGCACAAATCTCTGCCACTCACCCAGGAACATGGTGAGGTTTTTGATTTCCTTCTTATCCAGTTGCAGGCAGTTCTAGAGGCTTCTGCTTTGACTTTCTCAACCTAGTAGCCCCCACTCATCAGCAATGAGTGTGGGGCTCATCCTGCTGCTTTGTCCATTTCAGTTATGCCTCCTGGGACTAGGGGCCAAAGATGGTTCCAACATATCTCCCCACTTCAAAATGGACCTGAGCTGAGACTCATTGGTCACCTAACTCTTAAAGCCCCTAGATTTAGTGCAGAAACACAGTAATATTTTGGTTTCTGAGATTAACTTTTGTTCAGAACCATTGTCTTTGAATTATCTTGTTCATTGTTTCTTCCATATAGATAGCTACCCTGGCTAAAAATAAAGAAATAAAAAGGCCTTCAGACCACTGGGGAAGGCATGAAGTAACTTTTACAGTATACATTTTTGGTTGTCTTTTCTCAGGAGGTTCTGGTCTTTCCTTTATTTGAGAATTATGGGTATGTAAACTGGCTCATGCCAGGGGTCGGTGAATGTGCTGAGCGAATGTTTTTATGGTTCCATGACACCATTGCACACTTCACCTAGAACATTTCTGCTTTAGTAGATCCAGAGAAGAGTGAATTAGGGACGATTAAAGAAAGCAAGAATGATAGACGAAAAGAAAGCATGGAAAAATACAAAAAAGAAAAACCAACCAACCAAACAAAAAAAAAACACACAGAAAAAATAGAAAATGGGTGGAATAAAAAGAAATATGAAGGATCAGAGAGGAAATACAGAAAATAAAAATAAAGAATTGGAGGAATATGGGAAGGAAACGGTTTAAAATAAAAGAAAAAACAATAGAAAAGGAAAATAGAGGGAAAAGCAGATAGACCCAGAATAAGAGAAGTAATATGAAGGAGTAAGAGGAGAAAAGGCAAAGAAAAACATGAGTAGGAAAATGAATAACTCAAATAGAGATGAAAATAATAGCAAACCAACAAAGCAGGTAGATAAGCCTGTTTCTGAAGGGGATTGAGGCAAAACGGGCGTCAGGACCACAGGTCTCCAGGAGGGGGCGGTGCTGCTCCGCTGTTGGGGGCGGGCTGATATCTTTCCAGGTCCTGGAGCTGCGCCTTGCCAGTGGCCCAGAATGCCACTCTGTCCTGGGTGGGTGGAGAGCCTCGCATGCTGCCCCCAGGGGTGAGCTGGAAGCCTGGGGTTTCTATCAGCTCCCGGCGGGAGGGGAGGGGAGGGGGCGAGGACGCCATCAGGTTCCCCGGACAGTGGGGCGGACGGCCCAGCCCATTCAGGCACTGACCCTCCTGGAAACTGTCCACCCCCCTAGACGCGGCTCCGCATTGTCGCGGGTATGGCTGGCAGGGCTCCTGGGGGCGGTGAGCTGCGGCTTCTGGGAGGCCAGCTCCTCAGGGGAAAAGGCCGCTCCGGTTCCACGTGGGGGGATGTGACCTGCGGGGCAGGACTGGCTCCCCGCCGCTGCTTTTCCAAGCCGCCTGCCAAGGCTGCCACCCAGCCTCTCCGCAGGCGCCTCCAGCCCGCACTGCCCTCCCTGCATCAGAGCCTTGTCTGAAAGCTACAAACAAACAAACAAACCCTCCTGTGCTTTTTTTTGGGGGGGTGGGGGTGGGGGGGACACACAAATACAAGGAAATGGGCTTTCTCTCCAACCAGCTCTAGGCGACTGGCTCCAGCCTTCCCAGCGCCAGCCAGCCGGCCCTCCGGGAACCCAGAGCCCCTCACTCTCACTCAGCCCGGGGAGCTGGTGGGCCCCTGAGGCTGCGGCTTCCTACCAGCCTCCAGGCGGTGTCCTTGGCTCTTGATACCAGTCACGCTCAGCGGGGACTCAGTGGGTGACTGGGGCAGAGCCCACAAGGTAGTTCTGTTGTTAGTTTGGCTGTGAAGGGGGTGCAGTGAAAGTCTGCCTGTTCCACCACCTTCTTCTCTCCGCACCGTAATCTTTTGATTAATTAAATCCTTCAGTTTGATGCTAACCAAAAATCTCTTATATTGTGCCCATTGATGAGAAGTGTCCTTGCGCCTCTGCTTATTCCAATGTGAATATTTCCCACTCATGCTTCTCCTCTGCCTATCTCTATAGGACATTTCGCCAGAGCCATGAAGCAGCGTGAACTTGCATCTCAGCTCATGTGTCGTTCAGCAGCGTGAGTGATAGTGACCTGCTGGGAACTCTGGCCCTGGGAAGGTTGCCTGGCCCTGCCCTCCAGGAGTGTCTGCAGGGCTGTTGGGCTGCAGCTGCTCGCTCTCCACTTGGTCATCGAGATCACGCTAGCTTATCGCTAAGCCAGGATACAGGTTTCTTCCTCTTCCCACAGGTCATCAGGAGTTTCTCATGAGTCCAGCCAGGCTGCAAACCGGATGGAGGACAATCGAGCTAGCATTACATGACTTCCTTGAGCTTCCTGAGTCCTCCCAGGTGAGATCACATATGAACCTCTTTAGATGGATGTGGCAGTCATCTGTGTGTCACCAACCTTATGGCTCCATGGGTTCCATCACACCAGGTCATAATGGGCAGCTGGGTTGCCTGGTTACTTGGAGGCCCATGGTTAGGCATTTCCTCTTTGAAACCAAATAAACCCTTTGAGACAAACCTCAGTGCATTTTGCGGGGTGACAGGCCCATCCCTGCCTGTTTGCCCCTTATACCAGGATGACTTCGGGCTGAAGGGCGTTTGGAAACCATCATGTGGTGCTCATGGAACTGAGTGAGGGAACATTTCCCTTGACCTTTACAGGCCCCCGAAGGGTCTAGATGTTGCAGAAGACCAAGAAGACCAGGACGCTTCTGAGGAAGTAGGAGGGACGCTGTTTAATAAGCCGGCGGACTCAGGGAACAGCCTCCCGAATCTGAGTGAAGGAGCTCGCATGGGCCCTCCATTATACCCTCTCCTTGTGATCTTTGCCCCACAAACATGGATTATGCTTCCGGTCCTTTTCGTGGGCTTTGCAAGAAGGTCCCCAGGTGTTGGGGGTCCTCAGGCCATATCTGAGGGTCTGGCCTGGCGTCAGAGTTAATAGCCCTCCCTCCCTCCGGGGCAGTGCACTGTCCACAGTCCAATGGCCTCTGAGACAGGTTCTGCAAGAACAGTATCTGGGAAGGAGAGAGGGATTAATTATAGGATATCAGGAATGCACACTGAGCTTGCTGACTAGGATCCAGGTCACTAGCCTCTAAATATGAGGCTTACATTGGAATTAGCACTTTTAGCCTCCTCAAAGATACATGTGGACCTTGACGTCTGGGGTTAGTTCTCCATGGCACTGCGCAGCACAATGCAAGGTGAGGCTCTGGTTTGCCAGGTTCTGATTCAGTTCCTGCTGTTTCTCTGAGGTTCAGAAGGTGGGAACATCGTGGAGGGACTCTGCTGCCCTGTGCTATTGTCTTCCTTACCTTCCTCAGTCTGGACCCTAAGTGACAAAGGCGGGAACTCTTAAATGCTGGTTCACTGGGTGGAAAAACTTTTTTTCCAAATTTGCCTCAAAGAAGGACAAAAGTTGCTCCTCAAAAGACAATAGTTGTGACAAAACCGGTTTGGCTCAGTGGATAGAGCGTCAGACTGCAGACTGAAAGGTCCCAGGTTCGATTCTGGTCAAGGGCATGTACCTTCGTTGCGGGCACATCCCCAATAGGGGGTGTGCAAAAGGCAGCTGACCAATGATTCTCTCTCATCGATGTTTCTAACTCTCTATCCCTCTCAATTCCTCTCTATAAAAAATCAATAAAAATATATATTTTTTTAAAAAGAAGTAAAAAAGAGAATAGTTGTTTGTTGATAATAATGACACCTGGGTTTGAAAGTTTGAGCTTTTATACTGTTTTCCACCCACAGGCCTTCCTAAGGCCCCACCAGAATCGCTATCTGCTAGGTATGCTCAGAGGACCATCGCGTCTACTGTGGTGCATGAACCAGGTCACAGAGCAGTTTGCACAGCAGCCTGGACCTGAGGGATCTACTGACTCTGAAATCCAGAGGCCACTGTGTGCTGGTCCTCCCCCTTTTTCTCGGGAGTGGGGCGGGGGGCCGGATGGCAGCCATAATTTTTTACCGCAAAAACAGTTACTTCTCCTGCTGAATACACTAGACACAAAACCATTTCACTAAGAGGATTTCTGAATTTTAGTCAGATTTTTTCTCAACTTCTGACTCTAAAAGTGTATCAAATCTAGAGTAGGATGGTTCCCACTCACTAGGTCCAGTGAGCCTAACAGCATTATGTAATGGACCAACAGGAAGTACATGGTGGATAGAAACCGCAGTCAGGACCTCTGCAAAGGGCATGAACCTCTGGAGCTGACTCACCCCGAGGTGAGATAAGGAGGAAATATGCCGGTTTTACCAGCGGAGGGAAGGCAGCTTAGATTGAACCATGAAACACAGGGGAGGTGCTGCCTGAACGGTAGGTGTGGATAGTACCAGGTGATGTGGACTTTGAAGTCACTCAGGCAGAGTAACCACATGGGTCCAGCAGCAGCAGCGGGGCCCTGTAGCTATAGTCTGAGTGACTGAACAGCCATTTTCTAGGTGGTTTCTTCTATTTATTTTTCTATGCTTTGTCTGTCTTCTCCTCCTACTCCTTCTATTCCTCCTCCTCCACTTGCTCCTCCCTTCCCACTCTTCTTCTTCCTTCACTCCTCGTCCTCCCCCCCCCCCTCCTTTGCCCAAGCAAAATCAAAAGGTGAATGAGGATGTGCTACTGTTGGCACTTCCTGCATCTTTCAAAACTTTCCTGGTGGCACAAACCTCTTCTCTTCATCCAGGTCTGTGACACAGCTCTCCATTAACCATTCACCTAGCTCCAGGCAGTTCCCATAGCTCCTGGCTAACCTTACTACTTCACCTAGGACTTCTGCTGAGGTAGATCAAGGAAGAAAGCATTGTGCTGGCTGTCCACAGTTCTGGGAACACCATTCACTAGCCAGCACCGTAGTGGGTGCCAGTCTGCCTCCTTGAAGCTGCTTTGACCTGCAGGGTTTTACTGTGATCAGATCTACTGTGAGTTTGGTGGCTGTATAAGGCCTTTTGGCCTGTGCCTCCTGGGTACCCACGGACTCCGTTCCTTGTAGATTTTCCCATGGAGAGGCTTCGATCTCCAGCGTCTGGCCTTCAGAGAAGAGACTTCACCCGGCTCTTCAAATGTGCAGTTCCCACTCGGTGTCCTGGGGGGAGGCTAGCACAGGGGGCATGCACAGAGTGTGGCTAGGCCTCACCTGACCAATCCACTCTAACCCTGCTGCCTCATAAACTTTTGAACTGCTTCTTCTTTATTAAAACAAGAGACAGTGGATACTTTCCTGTCACATTTATCAGGCCCGTCACTGCATGCATTTGACAGTCAATCATCCCAGTAAACTTTTAGAGCCTTTTCTAATCACCCACTGCACATCTGAATGCAGAATCTCTGTCTGGCGGGCCCAAATCAATACATTCCCTCTCTTCGAAATCTATGTTTTTTTGAACACTGTTCCCCAACATTAATTATTTACACACATAGTCCATACTTTCTACGTGTGAATCACTGTGCTCATGCAGTTCTTCCCAGGAGCAGCACACTTTCTCAGGGCCACATGTTGTCCTTCACATTGAGGGTCCTGCTGAGGGTTGTGTCTGTTCAAGCCAGCAACAGCTGCCAGAGAGCTCCCTGCCACCATCACCCCTTGTGTGTTTCCTTTTTTTTTTTTTTTTTTTTTTTTTTTTTTTTTTTTTTTTTTTTTTTTTGCGCATCTTCCAAGTCTGTGTGACAAATCAGGAATTATTCTAGGTTCCGTCATACAACTCTACCAGGAATCTTTCCAATTTTTTCACCTTTGGTTAAACCATTGGAAGAGAATAATTTATTCATGTTCTTAATATCTTCCATCGGATTCTCCTTTTCTTAGACATGATTCATCCATAATTGTCTAATGGCTGATGCCCTGCAGCACACCTTCTACTGCCCAGTCTCAACAGCTGACTCACCTGAACCTTGTTGAACAGTGTTGGCAACCAGAATATATTTATATTATTCACAAGCCAAAAGAGATTTCTCTTCTTTTCTTGAGCACATGTGGGACTAAGAGAGTTGCTTTAAATATTATTTCATTTTTAAAATTTGGGGGGTAAAATATCAGTTGTGCAACTTTATGGTACAACATAGCACAATGCGTTAGTGCTCAACAGGGAAGTGTGGTCTCCTCTGTCTTCTTCAAGACCATCCTTTTCCTTTTCCATGATTTTGTCTGCATAGAGGAGATTTTGTTCATTTGTTTCTTTTGTGCATAGTTTTATACTCCACAGTTGGGACAAAATAGAATGTGACACTTTATCTTCTTGATTAATGAAATCCTCAACCAGAATTCACTGTGAGGAACAGTATATGAGACACAAATATCCTTGTATATTTTTGCAAATTGAGTGAGAACTGTCCAACAAACTTATGTTCTGTGTTAGAGTGAAAGATCTTCCAATTATGTTTCTTTCTTGTCCCTGACTATTATTGCAAGATAATGCCCAGCACCATGAATCATTATCTCCTTGCACATCTGGTCATTTAACATCCCTGCAAAGTGAACGTGGAGATGAGTAGTCCCAAATCTGCCCATTGTGAATGTTTCATTACCCACAATCTTTCACGAATGTCCAGAAAGGGTCGGCAGTGCAGCAGCAGTGCACTTACTGGTGGGTCAACCAATTCATGCAAAATCATTGGTACCCAGGCCTTCACATTCCTTCCTCTGCCAAAAGGTCATATGGAGCCTTCCATGAGGCCACAGGTCTAGGCGAAGAGATTAATTGTTGGCAGTAGGACTGGTGGGAATTTGGACCACCTCTATATAACTGCTTTGATCCTTCCAGGCTTGCTCTTGTGTGGGCTACTTTAAGTTGATGTTGTCTCCCTGTGCATGACCTCTTTGTGACCCCATGGTGAACATCGCACTCAGGTCATTATGCATAGTTCAGGTTGCATGGTAACTTGGCAGCCCAAGGTTAAGCATTCTTTGCACCTGAGATAAGTCTCTGTGACCACTCAGAGTCTATCTTCGGGGCAATTACAGCCCCATATGGACCTCAACCAGAGACTGGAAATGGCTCCTCCCCCAGTTTTCTGGGGAGCCAGGATCTCTATGGAGCTTGGCTTCTAGGGCTACTTCTTGCTTCACTCAAACTCTCCAAGAGAGAGGCGCTGGGCTAAGGCTGCCTCGGGCATGGGCCTTGCTCTGACACTCTGAGAGAGAGGCCCCTGCTGTGTTCCCAGGCGGTCCTGTGCCTTACTCTGACTCTCTCAGAGAGGGTCCCCGGGCCTTCCTGTGAGCTTCACTCATACTCTCACAGGGAGAGGCTGAACTCTTCAGGGCAAGGCACCACTCTTTGAACAAGACTCAGTTCTACAAGGATCTGAGGCTTGACTCAGAGGGTCCAAGGCTAGTCTAGACTCCAAAGCCAGCATCAGTCTTTAAAGCAGTAGTTCTCAACCTTTCTAATGCTGCGACCCTTTAATACAGTCCCTCATGTTGTGGACCCCCAATGATAAAATTATTGTTGTTGCTTCTTCATAACTGTAATTTTGCTACTGTTAGGAATCATAATGTAAATATCTGTGTTTTCCGATGGTCTTAGGCTCTACAGCAGCGGTTCTCAACCTAGCAGGCTCTCCTAAGTTTAAATGATGTCATGCTGCATGTTGAATAGTCACAGATTTTCTTGTTTAGCCTGGGTTCCTGCCCTTCCCTATTGGTCTCTGGACTTCCTTTTATTTTATTTTCATCATAGTCTTTGCTCCAGAATAAATAGCAATAATAGGAGATTTCTTTTTAAAGCTAGAACGAAACACTAAACACCCTTCTCTGCCAAGAAATAAAATTAAAGCTCAAGATATCTGAAGCCTGGACACGAGGCCATGACTAGCCAGCTCCCTTGAAGCTGGTGACTGTGCTTCCTGCTGTCAGCAGGCCCAGGCTCAAAAAGACAAAACTTGCTTACAATTTTTTTTCTGAAAAGTGTGCTACCGCTCCCACTCTGCGATAAGGATGGCGAAAATGCCCAAGACACAAATGACGGTGTGGTAGTCGAGCCGTGGGTGTGGGAAGCAGTAGGAGTGATAGAGCAGGGGACTAAGCTCCCATAATCAGTAGAGCGAACCCGGAGGAAACCAGCATGGGGAACAGCCTGGAGACTTCCTCTGAGTGACAGTAGGCAGGAGAAGGAGCCAGGGGAAGCAGAGGCAGAGCTCTCCCCACTCTGGAAACTGGCGGCCTAGCATGCAGGCCTGTCGTGCACCCCGTCCCAGGGCCAGACAGAAATACCACTAAATTTGAGAGCATTCACCTGAAATTACCAACTATGGTCCAGCTGAGGAGACATATACCAACCTTTTTCCCCCTTTGGTGACCGCCATGATTTCATCCGTATGTCACAGATTGTTTGTTATTTTTAATTTTCAAAGAGAGAAAATAAGACACTGTAATCTTTTGAGTAATTAAATCCTTAATTATGTTGAAGCTATACTGTGATAAATAGCATAAAAGACACAAATCTTTGTATATTTTTGCCCATGGAGTGGAAACTGTACACATACCTCTGCCCAAATTTCAATGTGAAGAATTTCCCTTCATGTTTCTTTTATGTCCCTCGCTATTGTGGGAAATACTGGCCAGAGCCATGAATCAGTAAATACTTGCATATTTGATCCTTTGTCTTTCAAGCAAAATGAGTGATAATGTGAACTGCCGCATCATGCAGCACATAGAACTCGCTGTTCCCCCTCCTCAATAGATTTCTCAATGTGTTGGTGCAAGTTATACCATGTGGACATTCACTGAATGCGGAATAGGGCTCCTATGACCCATCCACTCAAACAGTCCTGCCTCCCTAAGCTTGAACTACTTCTTCTACATTAAAACAAGAGAGTAGGCATTGCTATGTCACATTTTTGGTCCATCATTGCATTTTTCAGCCAACCATCCCAATAAATATTCATAGCTTTAGGTAATGTTGCAAGCTGAATATGAGATTGCACAATCCATCTGGTGGGCCCAAATTAATGAATTCCTTCTCATCTAAATGTATGTTTCTTTGAACTTTTCCCACCACCAGTAATTGTTTCCACACTTATTCCATACATTTCTGCTTTTATAAAATATAGAACTTCTGTATTTCATACAGGAGTATAAAATGGATCACACTTTGACCTTCACCTTTAGGGTCCATCTAAGTCTAATCAATTTGGCAGCAGCCACAATGTAGGTAAGTGCCATTATTGCTCTTGTGCTTCCTCTTGCACATTTTTCCAGTCCGTGACAAATTTTTACTTATTCTAGTTTCCTCCAATGTAGATTAAAAGTCTAGTTGGAATATTTATACTGTGTCTCACAACTGACCTTGAGCCATTGAGAAAAATAAATGACTCATGTTCTGAATGTCTTAGAGTAGAATCTGGAGTCTTGGATATATTAGGTCTAGTAATACTTAATGTCGTTTTCTAATACTTTTTTAAATCGAATTTATTTAAACAATACAACAAAATTTAATCAACAATATAGTTGCCGTTGTTTTCTACTACTTGTGCCCAATGCTCAGGAAGCATTTTAATCCCTCTGTTGTAAAATTCTTGTGATTTTGATGCAAAAAATTCGGTCAATGCATTTTTGAGTCATTCTTCATTATTAATTTTTTTTCCAAGAAGAAAGTTTTGCAAAGAACGAAACAAATGGTAATCAGAAGGGGCAATATCAGGAGAATATGCAGGTTGAGGGAGAACTTCCCATTCCAACTGGCGCAGTTTTTCAGCAGTGATTCTTGCAGTATGCGGTCGTGCGTTATCGTGGTGAAGAATTACGCCCTTCCGATTAATCAGCGCGGGTTCTTTTTCTCTTAAAGCTTGGGCTATCCTTTCCAATTGGGCACTATACACTGCACTTGTAAAGGTTTGGTTAGATGGTAAAAGTTCATAATGAAGAATTCCTTTAAAATTCCACCAAACACACAACATCACTTTTTTCGCATGCAAGTCAGGTTTTGGCGTGGGCTGCGGAGCCTCTTTTTTGTCCAACCATTGAGGCCGCCTTTTCAAATTAACAGACAGCACCCATTCTTCATCTCCGGTACAATTTGCTCTAAAAACGGCAAACGGTTTTGACGAGAGTGAGCGAACTGCAAATTGTGACTCTTTGATTACGGTTGTTGTCGGTCAACTCATGAGGAACCCATTTTCCAAACTTTTGGACTTTGCCAAGTGCACGCAATTGATTGGAAATTGTTTTTTGTGAACAATTTAAAGTTGTCGCAAGCTCTTGTTGGGTAATTTGAGGATTTTGCACCAAAAGAGCTTGAAGAGCTTCTTGATCAAAATTGGACACACGGCCTCGACCACTCTTGTCATCTAACAAAAAATTTCCCTTGCGAAATTTCTCAAACCAACGCTGGCATTTTCTGGCGCTAACTGCATCTTGACCAAGAGCACTACAGATGTTTTTTGCAGCCTCACTTGCTTTTCTTCCTAATTGGAACTCGTAAAGCATGCAGTGCCAATTATGCTCTTCATCCGCCATCTTCTTAGCCCTAGTTCTGCAACAAAAACCAAACCAAACACAAACTTTTTCAAGCAAAACTTGTTAATTGCACTTCACACGTTCTGTAGATACCACGTGTTTGAAGTTTATGTCAATACAAGTCAACGCCAAGCAAGATTTTAAATGAATGTTTTAAAACGATATTAATTATTACTAGACCTGATAAATTAAGTAGGCCATCTCAAGTGATGATACACAGCAAATCCACATCCGGTGCTTAGAGCCACTCAAGTTTTTCAGATCTTCTGTCTATTCAACACTGACATGGAAATTAGAACCAGGAAACCACAGCAGACCTCACTCCTCCATGTAGTGATGCTGTAATCTATTGATAGTATTTAGAAATTGCCCTTCCTGGTGGGAGTCTGGGATAAGAATTTGTGTATTGTTTTTGTAATTTATCTTTATTGTTGAAAGTATTACAGATGTCAGCTTTTTTATTCTTTGTTTTGTCACCCTGACCCTTGTCCCGGGTCTTCACCACCCTATTGTATGTGTCCATAGGTTATGCATATATGCATACAGGTTTTTGGTTTACTACCTCCCACCAACCCACCCTCCCCTGCCTTCCCTCTGAGATTCTGCACTGTGTTCCATGTTTCCATTTCTCTGGATTCATTCCATTCATCAGTTTATTTTGTTACTTAGATTCCACATTGAAGTGAGATCATGTAATACTTGTCTTTCTCTGACTGACTTATTTCACTTAGCATGATACTCTCCAGGTCCCTCCATTCTGTTTCAAAGGATAAGAGATTTTTCTTTTTACTACTGCATCATATTCCATGGTATAAATGTACCACTGCTTTTTTATCCACTCGTCTACTAATGGGCACTTAGGTTGTTTCTAGATCTTAGCTATTGTAAATTGTGCTGCTATGAACATAGGGGAGCATACATTCTTTCTTAATGGTGTTTTGTGTTTTTTTAGGATATGTTCCTAGAAGTAGGACCACTGGATCATATGGCAATTCCATATTTAAATTTTTGAGGAAACTCCATACTGTTTTTCACAGTGGCTGCACCAGTCTGCATTCCCACCAGCAATGTGCAGTGGTTCCATTTTCTTCACAACCTCACCAGCACGTCATTTGTTGAGTGATTGGTGGTAATCATTCTGACTGGTATAAGTATGATACCTCATTGTCATTTTAACTTGCATCTCTTGGATAATCAGTGACTTTGAGCATTTTTCACCTGTTTCTTGGCCTGCTGGATGTCCACTTTGAAGAAGTGCCTATTTAGGTCCTTTACCCATTTTTTACTTGGATTGTTTGTCTTCCTTATGTTAAATTATATGAGTTCCTTATATATTTTGGAAATTGACCTTTTATCAGATGTATCATTGGCAAATATCTCCAATGCAGTAAGGTGCTTTTTCATTTTGTTAATGGTTTCTTTTGCTGTGCAGCCTTTTCTTTGATGTAGTCCCATTTATTCTCTCCTTAGTATCCTTTGCCCTAAAGGAGATGTATTCATAAACATATTGCCAGGAGAGATGTCTGAGATTTCGTTGCCTATCATTTCTTCTAGACTTTTTATAGTTTCACGACATACTTTTAAGCATTTTATACATTTTAAGTTTATTCATATATATATGGTATAAGTTGGGGCTCTAGTTTTGTTTTTTGGCATAAACTTGTCCAGTTTTTTCAAAAGGATAATGTCTTTACTCCATTGTATGCTCTTGACTTCTTTGTCAAATATTAATTGAGCATAATGACTAGGTCTATTTCTGGCATATCTGTTCTATTCCATTGGTTTATATGCCTGTTCTTGCACTAGTACCAGGCTGTTTTGAGCAGAGTCACTTTGTAGTATAACTTGATATGTGGTAATGTGTTTCTTCCAACTTTGTTCTTCTCTCTCAAGATTGCTGTGGCTATTTGGGGTCTTTTTAAATTTTGTTTATATTTTTAGAGTGTTTGTTCTAGATCTGTGAAATGTGCCATTGGTGGTTTTAATAGGGATTGCATTGAATCTATAGGTTGCTTTAGGTAGTATTAATGATTTGGGTTCTATCAATCCATGAATATGGTATATATTTCCACTTGTTTAAATCTTCCTCTCCAGATTTTTTCAATGTTCTGTAGTGTTCAGAGGATAGGTTTTTTACCTTCTTGGTTGAGTGTATTCCAAAGTATCTTAATATTTTTGTTGCAATAGTAAGTGGGATTGAGGTTTTTTTTTTTTTTTTTTTTTTTTTTTTTTTTGTTTGTTTGTTTTTTTTTTTTTTTTAGTTTCTCTTTCTTTTTAAAAAAATAAATAAATACATTTTATTATTATTATACTAGAGGCCTGGTGCATAAAATTTGTGCAGAGAGGGGGATGTCCCTCAGCCCAGTCTGCATCCTCTCCAATCTAGGACCCCTTGAGGGATATCTGACTGCCCATTTAGGCCTGAGAGATCCCTCTCACAATCCTGGACTGCTGGCTCCCAACTGCTCGCCTGCCTACCTTCCTGATTGCCCCTAACTGCTTCTGTCTGCCAGCCTGATCACACCCTAACCACTCCATTGCCAGCCTGATTGATGCTTAACTGCTTCCCTGCCAGCCTTCTTGCTCCTAACTGCCCTTCTCTGCCGGCCTGTTCACCCCTAAATGCCCTATCCTGCAGGCCTGGTCACCCTTAACTGCTCTACCCTGCAGGCCTGGTCCTCCCCCAATAGATCTCCCCTGCAGGCCTGGGTCCTTACCCCCCCCCCCCCAATGCTTTCCCCTGCAGGTTCAGTTGCCCCCAACTTCATTCCTCTGCCAGCCTGGTCACCCCAACTGCCCTCCTCTGAAGGCTTGGTTGCCCCAACTGCCCTGCCTTGCAAGCCTGATCCCTCCCAACTGCCCTTCCCTGCAGGCCATCTTGTGGTAGCCATCTTGTGTCCACATGGGGGCAGCCTGTGTGTTGGAGTGATGGTCAATCTCCATATTACTCTTTTATTAGATAGGATAGAGGCCTGGTGCATCGGTGGGGGCCAGCTGGTTTGCCCTGAGGGTGTCCTGGATCAGGGTGGGGGTTCCCTTAGGGTATGCAGCAGCCTGGGTGAGGGGCCTGTGGTGGTTTGCAGGCTGGCCACACCCTCTGGTGACCCAAGTGGAGGCCCTGGTATCTGGGATTTATTTATCTTCTATAATTGGAACTTTGTAGCCTTGAGTGGAGGCCTGGGCTGGCCAGGGTGTGCAGAAAACTTCGCTTCCTCCATTGCTGGGGAAACCCAAGTTTTCTGCTTGCACTGTGGCCGCAGCCATCTTGGTTGGGTTAATTTGCATACTCACTCCAGATTGGATTGTGGGCATGGCTTGTGGATGTAGTAGAGTGATGGTTAATTTGCACATTACTCTTTTATTAGATAGGATTTTTTATTGTCTAAAGTTTTACATGTGTCTCCTTTTTCCTCTGACTCCTTTGTTTTGAGGTGGGTCTCCCGTAGAGAGCAGTTTTCTTATCCATTCAGCTACCCAATGTCTTTTGCTTGGGGCATGCAATCTATTTACATTTAAAGTTATTATTGCTGAAACAGGTTTGGCTCAGTGGATAGAGCGTCCATCTGTGGACTGACGGGTCCCAAGTTTGATTCTGGTCAAGGGCATGTACATTAGTTGCGGGCACATCCCCAGTAGGGGATGTACAGGAGGCAGCTGGTCGATGTTTCTAGCTCTCTATCCCTCTCCATCCTCTCTGTAAAAAATCAATAAAATACATATTTTAAAGTTATTTTCCCCCATTTTTTTATTCATTTATTATCTGTGTACATAATTTAACATTGCCTCCCCATACATACCCCCCCTCCCCAGAGTTTTGTGTCCATTGGTTGTACTTATATGCATGTATACAAGTCCTTCGGTTGATCTATTATCTCCCCCAGATCTCCCTACCCTACCTGCTGTAATTTGACAGTCTACTTGTTTATTTTAAAGTTATTATTGATAGGTACTTGTTGGTTGCCATTTTTATTCTTTTTTTTAAATCAGTCTTTATTGTTCATATTATTACAAAGGTTCCTCATTTCTTCCCCCCTCCACCAGGTTCCCACCCCACCCTCCGCCCCCTTCCCCTCCCCCATTGTCCTCATCCATAGGTGCACAGTTTACGTTCAGTATCTTCCTCCCTCCCTTTCCCCGATAGAAAATCCCTTTTTAGATAGTAAATCAGTTACTTAGCATTTTCTCATATCAATAATACCTCCACATGCCCAAAGATACGCTTCACACAAAAGACATTTCCAAATAGGTCAACCAACCTCATCCAGGCCCCGCACAAGGCACTCACAGATCAACACCCCAGCGCTATACTAACTCAAACATCCAGATCTAAGCCTTCATCACTTGATTCAGCAGACCCTCAAGTTCCCGCAAAAGTTTCCAGCCATGTCTGAGAGGCAGCCTTGGGGCAGGGGCAGGCGAGGAGCGAGCTGTTTCGGGCCTGGACTCTGTTGCTCTGGTCCATTCCACTACCAGCTGCTCCAGGTCTGGCCACTGCCGCTCCAGACCTGGTTGCTCCAGGCTTGGCTGCTACTGTTTCGGGCCTGGCCACACCCAACACGGCTGCTCCGGGCCCGGCTGCTCTGGGCCTGGCCGCTCCCAGCCTGGCAGCCGCTGCTCCAGGCCTGGCTGCACCCGACCCGGCTGCTCTGGGCCTGGCCACTCTGGGCCCGGCAGCTCTGGGCCTGGCCTCTCCCAGCCTGGCAGCGCTGCTCCGGGCCTGGCCGCACCCGACCCGGCTGCTTCGGGCCTGGCCGCTCCCAGCCTGGCAGCGCTGCTCCGGGCCTGGCCGCACCCGACCCGGCTGCTCCGGGCCTGGCCGCTCCCAGCCTGGCAGCTGCTGCTCCCCTGAGCCTGGCCGCACCTGACCCGGCCGCTCTGATCCCAGCCGCTCCCGGCCTGGATGCTCCGGGCTTGGCTACTGCTGTTCTGGGCCTGGCTTCTCCCGACCCGGCTGCTCTGGGCCTGGCTTCTCCGGGCCCAGCCACTCCAGGTCTGGTTGTTCCTGGACTGGCCACCCTGGGCTTGGCTGCCTCCGCCTGAGGCCTGGCTGTCACTGCCCCAGGTCTGGTTGCTCCAGGCCTGGCTGTTGCTGCTCTGGTTCTGGCTGCTGCTGCTCTGGGGCCTGGCTGTTGCTGCCACAGGCCCGGCTGCCACTGCCTTGTGCCTGGCCACTCTAGGCCTGGCCGCGGCTATTCCAACATTCTGTCATTTTGTAAAATTTTATTTTAAAAACGCATTTATGTTGCAATGCTGGCTGCTGAGTTGAGTTCTGACTTAGTCTTTGATTTTTCAAGATCTTCTTTGTGTTCTTTCTTAAGTAATTTTACTATGTTTTGCTCTCCCTTGATTTCTTCACATTGAGAACTTCTTCGGTTTCTTCCTACTTGTCCTAGAAGCTCAGCAGGTTGGCCTGTGGTACCCCTTTGTTCTCCGCGGGCTCCTGCACTGCTTCAGCCTGTTGCCGGGGTCGGCACCGCCGCACAGGAAGCAGCCCCCAGCCTTGGCTCCATTGCCCGCGCTTAGCGGTCGAAGGCTTGGGGGCACCACCCCCCCCTGGGGGCCCCATCGCCCGGTTCCTTGCTGGCGCCTGGCTGGCCAGTGTCCAGCAGGGGCTCCTGCTCCTTGTCACGTTCCTCCAGTCTGGAGCTTTTTTTCTCCTTCCTGCTAGGGGAGTCTAGCATCAGAGTCAACAGACTGTCCTCTGTGCGCAATGTGCGCGACTCCGGGGGCTCCGCTTTTCGCCGCTGCCCCAGGACTCCACCTCACAGCCCTGTCTCCCTCTGCTTGAGCCTGGGTCCCCAGGGATTGGCCTAGAGCTGGAGTTCAGGGCAGTCGGGAGTGGGGCTGAGCACCGCCAGAAATTTTGTTTCTTCCCACCAGGGCAATATAGCATCAGAGTCAACATTCCGTCCTCTGCGAGCGATGTGCGCGACTCCAGGGGCCCTGCTTTTCGATGCTCCCCTGGGATTCCACCTCACAGCCCCATCTCCCCCTGCCCGAGCCTAGGTCCCCAGGGTCTGGCCCTTAACTGGGGCTCAGCGCTGCTGGTTCGGGGGTTAACCCAGGCTGGGGGTTTTATTTCCTTCCTCCTAGGGAACGCCAGACAGGCACCCAGCCTTCTCCTCCTCTCCAGCTGCGAGTGGGTGTGGGTGTGGGTGTGGGTATGGGAGTGTGTGGGAGTGGGTGTGGGTGTGGGTGTGGGGATGTGGGTGTGGGTGTGTGGGTGCGGGTGTGGGGATGGGTGTGGGTGTGGGTGTTGGTGCTGTGGTGGTTGTGGGTTTGGGTGTGGTTGTGGGTGGGGGTGGGTTGGAATGTGGGTGTGGGTATGGGTGGGGGTGGGGGTGACGGTGGGGGTGGGTGTGGGTGTTGGCGTATGTGAGAGTGTGGGTGAGGGTGTGGATTTGGGTGTGGGGGTGTGGGTAAGGTGGGGGTGGTTGTGGGTGTGGGTGAGGGTGTGGGTGTGTATGTGTGTGTATGTATGTGTATGTGTGTGTTTATGTGTGTGTGTGGGTGTGAGTGTGTGTGGGTGTGGGTATGGGTGTGAGTGTGTATGTGTGTGTATGTGCGTGTGTATGTTTGAGTGTGGGTGTAGGTGTTCGTGTGGGTGTGGGGGTGTGGGTGTTGGTGTGGGTGGGTGTGAGTGTGTATGGGTGTGTATGTGGGTGTGTATGTGTGAGTGTGGGTGTGGGTGTGGGTGTGTACGTGTGTGTATGTGGGTGTGTATGTGAGAGTGGGGGTGTGGGTGTGGGTGTGGGTCGGTGTGTATGTGTGTGAATGTGAGTGTGTATGTTTGAGTGTTGGTGTGGGTGTAGGTGTGTATGTGTGTGTATGTGGATGTGTATGTGTAAGTTTGGGTGTGGGTGTGGATTTGGGTGTGGGGGTGTGGGTAGGGTGGGTGTGGGTGTGGGTGTGGGTGTGAGTGTGGGTGTGGGTGAGGGTGTGGGTGTGTATGTGTGTGTATGTGTGTGTGTATGTGTGGGTGGGGGTGTTGGTATGGGTGTGGGTCGGGGTGGGGGTGGGTATGGGTGTGTTGTGTATGTGTGGGTATGTGTGTGTGTATGGGTGAAAGTGGGTGTTGGTGTGGGTGTGGGGGTGTGGGTTGGGTGTGGGTGTGGGTGTGGGTGTGGTTGGGGGTGTGGATGTGTGTGTATTTGTGGGTGGGTGTGTGTGTTGCTGTGGGTGTGTGTGGGTGTGTGTGTGGGTGTGGGGCTGGGTGTGGGAGTGGGTGTGTGTGTGGGTGTGAGTGTGGTTGTGGGTGGGGGTGGTTGTGGGTGTTTATCTGGGTGTGGTTGTGGTTGTGGGTGTGTATGTGTGGGTGGGGGTGTGTATGTGTGGGTGTGTGTGTATGTGTGTGTATGTGTGAGTGTGGGTGTGGGTGTGGGTGGGTGTGGGTGTGTGGATGTGGGTGTGGGTGGGGGTGGGGGTGGGTGTGTGTGTGTGGGGGGGTCTGAGTGTGGGTGTGTGTGTGCGTGTGGTTGTGGTGGGTGTGGGTGTGGGTGGGGGTGTGAGTGTGGGTGTGGGTGTGGGTGTGGTTGTGGTGGGTGTGGGTGTGGGTGGGGGTGTGAGTGTGGGTGTGGGTGTTGGTGGGTGTGGGTGTGGGTGTGTATGTATGTGTATATGGGTGGGTATGTTTGAGTGTGGGTCTGGGTTTAGGTGTGTATGTGTGTGTATGTGGGTGTGTATGTGTCAGTGTGGGCGTGGGTGTGGATTTGGGTGTGAGCGTGGGTGTGGGTATCTGTGTGGGTGGGTGTGGGTGTGGTTGTGTATGTGTTTATGTGTTTGCTCGTGTTGTTGTGTATGTGTGAGTGTGAGTGTGGGTGTGTGGGTGTGGGTGGGTGTGGGTGTGTGTGGGTGGGTGTGGGTGTGGGTGTGGGTGGGTGTGGGTGGGAGCGTGGTTATGGGTGTGGTTGTGGGTATTTGTGGGTGTGGGTGTGAGTGTGAGTGTGGGTGTGAGGGTGTGGGTGGGGGTGTTGGTGTGGGTGCAGGTGTGTGTGTGTGTGTGTTTATGTGTATGTGTGAGTGTGAGTGTGGGTGTGGGGTTGGAGGTGGGGGTGGGGGTGGGGGTGTGGGTATGGGTGTGATTGTGTATGTTTGGCTGTGGGTGTATGTATGTGTGTGTATGTGTGAATGTGGGTGTGTGTGGGTGTGTGGGTGTGGTGTGGGTGGGCTGTGGGTGTGGGTGTGGGTGTGATTGTGGGTGGGGGTGGCGGTGGGTGGGGGTGTGTACCTGTGGGTGTTGATGTGTATGTGTGTGTGTGTGTGTGTATGGGTGTGTATGTGTGAGTGTGGGTGTGGTGTGGGTGTATGTGTGGGTGTGGGTGTGTATGTGTAGGTATGTGGGTGTGTATGTTTGTGGGTGTGGGGGTGGGTGTGTATGTGTGTGTTTGTGGGTGTGTATGTGTGAGTGTGGGGATGGGTTTGGATTTGGGTGTGTGGGTGTGGGTGTGGGTGTGAGTGGGCGAGTGGGTGTGGGTGTGGGTGTGGGTGTGTGAGGGAGTAGGTGTGGGTGTGGGTGTGGGTGTGGGTGTGGGGGTGTGTGTGTGGGTGTGTGGGTGTGGGTGTGGGTGTTGGTTTTGTGGTGGGTATGGGTTTGGGTGTGGTTGTGGGTAGGGGTGGGTTGGGGTGTGGGTCTGGCTGTGGGTGTGGGTATGGTGTGGGTGGGAATGGGTGTGGGTGTGGGTGTGTGTGCGTGTGGGTGTGTATGTGTGTGTGTTTATGTGTATGTGTGAGTGTTTGTATGGTGTGGGTGTGGGTGTGGGAGGGTGTGGGTGGGTATGTGTGTGTATGTGTGGGTGTGAGTGGGTGTGGGTGTGGGTGTGGTTGTGGTTGTGGGTGTGTACATGTGGGTGTGGCTGTGGGTGTGTGTGTGTCTGTGGGTGTGGGTGTGTATGTGTGATTGTGGGTGTATGTTTGTGTGTGTGTTTGGGTGTGGAGGTGGGGGTGTGGGTGTTGGTGGGGGTGTGGGTGTGGGTGGGTGTGGGTGTGTATGTGTGTATGTGTGGGTGTGGCTGTGGGTGTGGGTGTTGGTGTGTATGTGTGTGTATGTGTGAGTGTGGGTGTGGGTGTGGGTGGGTGTTGGTGTGGGTGCGTATGTGGGTTTGGGTTTGGGTTTGGGGTGGGTGTAGGGGTGTGGGTGCGCGTGGAGATGTGGGTGGGGGTGGTGTTGTGGTGGGTTTGGGTGTGTACGTGTGTGTATGTGTGGGTGGGTGTGGGTATGGGTGTGGGTGTGGTGGATGTGGGTGTGGGTGTGTAGGTGTGGGTGTGGGTGTGCATGTGTGGGTGTGGGCGTGTATGTGTGGGTGTGTGAGTGTATGTGTGGGTGTGGATATGGATGTTTATGTGTGGATGGGGATGTGGGAGTGGGTATGGGTGTGCCTGATTGTGTGGGTTTGGTTGTGGGTGTGTATGTGTGGTTGTGGGTGTGGGTGTGGGAGTGTATTTGTGTGTGTGGGTGTGGGGGTGTGCGTGTGGGTGGAGGTGGGGGTGTGCGTGTGGGTGGGGGTGGGTGTGTATGTGTGTGTATGTTTGTGTGGGTGTGGGTGTTGGTGTGTATGTGTGTGTATGTGTTAGTGTGGGTGTGGGTGTGGGTGGGTGTGGGTGTGGGTGCATATGTGGGTTTGGGTGTGGGTTTGGGGTGGGTGTAGGGGTGTGGGTGTGGGTGGTTGTGTGGGTGTGTATGTGTGTGTTTGTGTGGGTGGGTGTGGGTATGGGTGTGGGTGTGGTGGATGTTGGTGTGTGTGTGTTTGTGTGGGTGTTGATGTGGGTGTGCATGTGGTCGTGCATGTGTGGGTGTGGGTGTGTGAGTGTATGTGTGGGTGTGTGAGTGTATGTGTGGGTGTGGGTGTCGATGTTTATGTGTGGATGGGGATGTGGGAGTGTGTGTGGGTGTGCCTGATTGTGTGGGTTTGGTTGTGGGTGTGTATGTGTGGTTGTGGGTGTGGGTGTGGGTGTGTATGTGTGGGTGTGGGTGTTTATGTGTGAGTGTGGGTGTGGGTGTAGGGGTAGGGTTGGGGTGGGTGTGCGGGTGTTTGTGGGGTTGTGGGTGGCTTTGGGTGTTGTGGATGTGTGTTTGTGTGTGTGTGTGTGTGTGTGTGTATGTGTGGGTTTGGGTGGTTGTTGGTGTGTATGTGTGTGTATGTGTGAGTGTGGCTGTGGGTGTGGGGGCGGGGTGGAGGTGGGTGTGGAAGTGTGCGGGTGGGGGTGGGTGTGGATGGGGGTGTTTGTGGGTGTGTATGTGTGTGTGTGTGTGCATGTGTGAGTGGGTTTGGGTCTGGGTGTGGTGTAGGTGTATGTGTGAGGGTGGGTGTGTGGGTGTGTGTGGGTGTGTATGTGTGTGTGTGTTTAAGTGTATGTGTGAGTGTTTGTGTGGTGTGGGTGTGGTTGTGGGTGTGGGTGGGTGTGGGTGGGTATGTGTGTGGCTTCTGTGTATGTGTGTATGTATGTGTTAGAGTGGGTGTGGGTGTGGATGTGGTTGTGGTTGTGGGTGTGTATGTGAGGGTGTGGCTGTGGGTGTGTAAGTGTGTGTGTGTGTGTGTGGGTGTGTATGTGTATGTATGTGTGTGTATGTGTGAGTGTGGGTGTATGTGTGTGTGTGGTGTGGGTGTGGAGGTGCGGGTGTGGGTGGGGGTGGGTGTGGGTGTGTATGTGTGTATGTTTGTGTGGGTGTGGGTGTTGGTGTGTATGTGTGTGTATGTGTGAGTGTGGGTGTGACTGTGGGTAGGTGTGGTTGTTGGTGGGTATGTGGGTTTGGGTGTGGGTTTGGGTTGGGTGTGGGGGTGTGTGTGGGATTTTGGGTGTGGGTGGGGGTGTGGGTGGGTGTGGGTGTGTATGTGTGGGTGGGTGTGGGTATGGGTGTGGGTGTGGGTGGGTGTGGGTGTATATGTATTAGTGTGGATGTGGGTTTGTATGTGTGGGTGTGGGTGTGCATGTGTGGGTGTTGGTATGTATGTGTGGGTGTGGGTGTGGGTGTGTATGTGTGGGTGTGGGTGTATGTTTGTGTGGGTGTGGGTGGGAGTGTGCATGTGTGGGTGTTGGTGTGTATGTGTGGGTGTTGGTGTGGGTGTGTATGTGTGGGTGTGGGTGTATGTGTGGGTGTGGGTGGGAGTGTGCATGTGTAGGTGTTGGTGTGTATGTGTGGGTGTGGGTGTGTATGTGTGGGTGTGGATGTGGGTGTGGGTGTGTATGTGTGGGTTTTGGTGTGTATGTGTGGGTGTGGGTGTGGGTGTATGTTTGTGTGGGTGTGGGTGGGAGTGTGGGTATCGGTGAGTACGGGTGTGTATGTGTGTATATATGGGGGTCAGATTGGGTGTGGGTGTGGGTGTGGGGGTGTGGGTGTGGGTGTGGGTGTGAGTTTGGGTGTGGGTGGGTGTGGGTGTGGGTGTGTATGTGTGTATGTTTGTGTATACATGTGTGTGGGTGTGGGGTGGGTGTATGTGTGAGTGTGGGTGTGGGTTTGGGTGTGGGGTTAGGGTGGGTGAGGGGTGTGAGTTGTGGGTGTGGGTGTGGGTGGGGTGTGGGTGTGGGTGCGGGTGGGTGTGGGTGTGGGTGTTGGTTTTGTGGTGGGTATGGGTTTGGGTGTGGTTGTGGGTAGGGGTGGGTTGGGGTGTGGGTGTGTGTATGGGTGTGCGTGGGGGTAGGTGTGAGTGTGGGTGTGGGTCTGGCTGTGGGTGTGGGTATGGTGTGGGTGGGAATGGGTGTGGGTGTGGGTGTGGGTGTGGGGTTGGGGTTAGGGGTGTGGGTGTAGGGGTGGGTGTGTGTGTGGGTGGGTGTGGGTGTGGGTGTGTAAGTGTGTGTGTGTGTATGTGTGGGTGTGTATGTGTTGGTGTGGGTGTGGGTGTGTATGTGTGGGTGTGTGTGTTAGTGTGTATGTGTGGGTGTGGGTTTGGGTGTGTATGTGTGAGTGTGGGTATGGGTGTGCATGTGTAGGTCTGGGTGTGGGTGTGATTGTGGGTGTGGGGGTGGGTGTGGGTGGGTGTGGGTGTTGGCGTGTGGGTGTGGGTGAGGGTGGGTGTGGGTGTGTATGTGTGTGTATGTGTGGGTGGCGGTGGGTGGGGGTGTGGGTGTGGGTGTGGGTGAGTGTGGGTGTGGGTGTGTATGTGTGTGTATGTGTGCGTGTATGTGTGTGTGGTTGTGGGTGTCGGTGTGCTGTGTGTGTATGTGTTGGTGGGTGTGGGTGTTGGTGTGTATGTGTGTTTGTATGTGTGAGTGTGTGTGTGTGTGTATGTGTGAGTGTGGGTGGGTTTGGGTGTGGGTGTGGGTGGGTGTGGGTGTGTGTGTATGTGTGGGTGTGGGTGTGTATGTGTGTGTATGTGTGAGTGTGGGTGGGGGTGTGGGAGTGAGTGTGGGTGGGTGTTGGTGTGGGTGTGTGGGTGTGTATGTGTGTGTGTATGTGTTGGGTGTGTATGTGTGGGAGTGGCTGTGGGTGTGCATGTGTGGGTGTGGAAGAGTATGTGTGGGTGTGGGTGTAGGTGTGTATGAGTGAGTGTGGGTTTGGGTGTGTATGTGTGGGGGTGTATGTGTGAGTGTGGGTGTGGGTGTAGGTGTGGGTATGGGTGTACATGGGGGTGTGAGTGTTGGTGGTTGTGGGTGTGTATGTGTGTGTATGTGTTGGTTGGGGTGGGTGTGGGTGTATGTGTGAGTGTGGGGTTGGGGGTGGGCTAGGGGTGGTGGCGTGGGTGTGGGGTTGTGGGTGTGGGTGGGTGTGGGGGTAGGGTGGGGGTTGGTATGGGGGTGGGTTGGGTTGTAGGTGTGGGTGTGGGTGTGGGTGTGGGTCTGCGGGTGGGTGGGTTTGGTTGTGTATGTGTGTGTGTGTTTATATGTAGGTGAGAGTGTGAGTGTGGGTCGGGATAGGGTTGAGGGTGTGGGTGTGTGGGGGTGTGGGTGTGGGGGTGGGTGTGGGTATGGCTGTGGGTGTGGGTTTGTGTGGGTGTGTGTGGGTGTGTGTGTGGTGGGTGTGTGGATGTGGGTGTGTGTTTATATTTGTGTGTGTATGTGTGTGGGTGTGGTGTGAGTGTGGGGTGGGGGTGTGGGTGTGTGTGTGGTGGGTGTGTGGATGTAGGTGTGTGTTTATATTTGTGTGTGTATGTGTGTGGGTGTGGGTGTGTTTTGGGGTGTGGGTTGGGGGTGTGTGTGTGTGTGTGTGTTGGTGTGTGTGTAGGTGTGGATTTGGGTGTGTATGTGTGGGTGTGTATGTGTGGATGTGGTTGTGGGTGTGGTTGGGTGTGGGTGTGTGGGTGTGGGTGTGGGTGGGTGTGGGTGTGGGTGTGGGTGGGTGTGGGTGTGGGTGTGGGGTTGGGGGTTTGGTTGTAGGGGTGGGTGTGGGTGTGGGTGTGGGTGTGGGTGTGGGTGGATGTGGGTGTGGGTGTGGGTGTGGGGGTTGGGGTGGGTGTGTGGATATGTATGTGCGTGTGTGTCGGTGTGTATGTGTGGGTGTGGGTGTGCATGTGTAGGTCTGGGTGTGGGTGTGATTGTGGGTGGGTGTGGGAGTGAGAGTGGGTTGGGGTGTGGGTGTGGGTGTGGGTGTTTATGTCTGTGTGTGTGTGCTTATGTGTATGTGTGTGTGTGAATTTGGGTGTGGGTGTGGGTGTGGGTGTGGGTGGGTGTGGGTGGGGGTGTGGGTGTGGGTGTGGTTGTGTGTGTGGGTGTGGGTGCAGTGTGGGTGTCAGTGTGGTTGGGGGGGTGGGTGTGGGTGTGGGTGGGTGTTTGGGTTTGGGTGTGGGTGGGAGTGTGGGTGTGGGTGGGTGCGGGTGTGTATGTTTGTGTATGTGTGGGTGTGGTTGGTGTAGGTGGGGGTGTGGGTGGGGTGGGTGTGGGGTTGTGGGAGTGTGTGTGTGTGTGTATGTGTGTGTGTGAGTTGGGTGTGGGTGTGGGGGTGTGGGTATGGGTGAAGGTGTGTGTGGGTGTGGGTGGGTGCGGGTGTGTATGTGTGTGTATGTCTGGGTGGGGTTGGGTGTGTGTGTGTGTGTGTGTGTGGGGGTGTGTATGTGTGTATGTTTTTGTGTGTGTTTCTGGGGGTGTGGGTGTGGTGTGGGTGTATGTGTGAGTGTGGGTGTGGGTGTGTTTGTGGGGTTGGGGTGGGTGTGGGTGGGGGTGTGGGTGTGGGTGTGGGGGTGGGGTTGGTGGTGTGGGTGTAGGGGTGGGTGTGGTTATGGGTGTGTGTGTGTATGTGTGGGTGTGTATGTGTTGGTGTGGGTGTGTATGTGTGGGTGTGTGTGTTAGTGTGTATGTGTGGGTGTGGGTTTGGGTGTGTATGCGTGGGTGTGGGTACGGGTGTGCATGTGTAGGTCTGGGTGTGGGTGTGATTGTGGGTGTTCGGGTGGGGGTGGGGATGGGGGTAGAGGTGGGTGGGTGTGGGTTTTGGTGTTGGCATGTGGGTGTGGGTGAGGGTGGGTGTGGGTGTGTATGTATGTGTATGTGTGTGTGGCGGTGGGTGGGGGTGTGGGTTTGGGTGTGGGTGATTGTGGGTGTGGGTGTGTATGTGTGTGTATGTGTGCGTGTATGTGTGAGTGTGGGTGTGGGTGTGGGTGTGTATGTGTGTTTGTATGTGTAAGTGTGTGTGTGTGTTTGTGTAAGTGTGGGTGGGTTTGGGTGTGGGTGTGGGTGTGCGTGGGTGTGGGTGTGTATGTGTGTGTATGTGTGCGTGGGTGTGGGTGTGGTTGTGGGTGTGTATGTGTGAGTATGGGTGGGGGTGTGGCTGTGGTTGTGGGTGGGTGTGGGTGTGGGTGTGTGGGTGTGTATGTGTGTGTGTATATGTGGGTGTGTATGTGTGGGAGTGGCTGTGGGTGTGCATGTGTGGGTGTGGAAGAGTATGTGTGGGTGTGGGTGTAGGTGTGTATGAGTGAGTGTGGGTTTGGGTGTGTATGTGTGGGGGTGTATGTGTGAGTGTGGGTGTGGGTTTGGGTATGGGTGTGCGTGGGGGTGTGAGTGTTCGTGGTTGTGGGTGTGTATTTGTGCTTATGTGTTGTTTGGGGTGGGTGTGGGTGTGGGTGTATGTGTGAGTGTTGGAGTGGGGGTGGGCTGGGGTTGGTGGTGTGGGTGTGGTGTTGTGGATGTGGGTGTGGTTGTAGGGTGGGGGTGAGTATGGGTGTGGGTTGGGTTGTGGGTGTGGGTGGGGGTGTGGGTGTGGGTGTGGGTGTGTATGTGTGGGTATGTGTGGGTGGGGGTGGGTGTATGTGTGAGTGTTGGAGTGCGGGTGGGCTGGGGTTGGTGGTGTGGGTGTGGTGTTGTGGATGTGGGTGGGTGTGGGTGTGGTTGTAGGGTGGGGGTGAGTATGGGTGTGGGTTGGGTTGTGGGTGTGGGTGGGGGTGTGGGTGTGGGTGTGTATGTGTGTGTATGTGTGGGTGGGGGTGGGTGGGGGTGTGGGAGTGCGTGTGGGTCTGGGGGTGGGTGGGTTTGGTTGTGTGTGTGTGTGTGTGTTTATATGTAGGTGAGAGTGTGAGTGTGTGTGTGTGGGTGGGGGTCGGGATAGGGTTGAGGGTGTGGGTGTGTGGCGGTGTGGGTGTGGGTTTGGGTGTGGGTGTGTGTGTGTGGGTGTGTGTGTATGTGTGGGTGTGTGTGTGTGTGGTGTGGGGGTGTGGGTGTGAGTGTGGGTGTGTATTTGTGGGTGTGGGTGTGGGGGTGTGGTTGTGGGTGTCGGTGTGGGTGTGGGTGTGGGAGTGGGTGTTTGAGGGGGTGTGGGTGTGGGTGGGGTGGGGGTGTGGGTTTGGGTGTGGGTGTGTATTTGTGGGTGCGGGTGTGGGTGAGGTGTGGGAGGGGTGTGGGTGTGGGTATGTATGTGTGGGTGTGGGAGGGGTGTGTGTATGGGTGTGTGTGTGGGTGTGGGTGTGGGTGTTTATTTCTGTGTGTGTGCTTATGTGTATGTGTGTGTGTGAATTTGGGTGTGGGTGTGCGTGTGGGTGTGGTTGTGGGTGGGTGTGGGTGTGTATGTGTGTATATTTGTGGGTGGGGGTGTGTGTTGGTAAGTGTGTGTGTATGTGTGACTGTGTGTGTTCTGCGGACACTCCAAACTGCCAGCTCCTAGCCCCTCATGGGACTTTCCAGGGGCTTCCTCCTGCTGGCACGGCCGACCGAGTCACTGTTAGCGGGAGTGGGTGTGGGGGTGTGGGTGGGGATGTGGGTGTGGGTGGGTGTGGGTGTGTATGTGTGTGTATGTGTAGGTGGGTGTGGCTGTGGGTGTGTATGTGTGTGTGTGTGTGTGGCTGTGGGTGGGTGTGCATGTGGGTGTGGGTGTAGGTGTGGGTGGGTGTGTTTGTGTGGGTATGGGTGGGTGGGGGTGTGGGTGTGGGTGTGGGTGTGAGTATGGGTGTGGGTATGGGTTTGGTTGTGGGTCTGTATGTGTGAGTGTGTAGGTGTGGGTGTGTGTCGGTGTGGGTGTGTATGTGTGGGTGTAAGTTTGGGTGTGGTGTGGGTGTATGTGTGAGTGTGTGGGTGGGGGTGTGGGTGGGTGTGGGTGTGGGTGTGGGGGTGTGCGTGGGGGTGTGGGTTGGGGTGTGGGTGCGAGTGTGGGTGTGGGTGGTTGCGGGTGTGTATGTGTGTGTGTGGGTGGGGTTGGGTGTAGGTGGGGGTGTGGGTGGGGGTGGTTCTGGGGGGGTGTGGGTGGGTGCGGGTGTGTATGTATGTGTATGTCAGGGTGGGGTTGGGTGTGGGTTTGGGTGTGGGTGGGTGTTGTGGGTATGTATGTGTGTGTACGTGTGGGTGGGGGTGGATGTGCGTGTGTGTGTGGGTGTGGGTGTGTATGTGTGGGTGTGGGTGTGTATGTGTGGGTGTGGGTGTGTATGTGTGGGTGTGTTTGTGGTTGGGGGTGGGTTTGGGTGTGGGAGTGGGTGTGGGTGTGGGTGGGGTCTGGGCGTGGATCAGACTGTGGGTGTGGGTTTGTATGTCTGTGTGTGTGTGTTTATGTGTATGTGTGAGTGTGGGTGTGGTGATGTGGGTGTGGGTGTGGGTGTGTATGTGTGGGTGTGGGTGTGGGTGGGGTGGTGGTTTGGGTGTGTATGTGTGGGTGTGGATGGTGTGGGGGTGTGGGTGTGGATGTGGGTGTGTATTTGTGGGTGTGGGTGTGGGGGTGTGGGAGTGGGTGGGTGTGGGTGTGGGTGTGGGAGTGGGTTTGTGAGGGGGTGTGAGTGTGGGTGTGGGTGGGGTGGGGGTGTTGGTTTGGGTGTGGGTGTGTATTTGTGGGTGCGGGTTTGGGTGGGATGTGGGAGGGATGTGGGTGTGGGTGTGGGTATGTATGTGTGGATGTGTTTGTGGGTGGGGTGGGGGTATGGGGGTAGGTGTGGGTGTTTATGTCTGTGTGTGTGTGCTTATGTGTATGTGTGTGTGTGAATTTGGTTGTGGGTGTGGGTGTGGGTGTGGTTGTGTGTGTGTGTGTATGTGTGCGTATCTGTGGGTGGGGGTGTGTTTGCATGTGTGTGTGTATGTGTGACTGTGTGTTCTGCGGACACTCCAAACCGCCAGCTCCTAGCCCCTCATGGTTCCTCCTGCTGGCATGGCCTACTGAGTCACTGTCAGCAGGGGTGGGTGTGGGGGTGTGGGTGGGGATGTGGGTGTGGGTGGTTGTGGGTGTGTATGTGTGTGTTTGTGTGGGTGTGGGTGGGTGTGGGTGGGGGTGTGGGTGTGGGTGTGCGTGTGGGTGTGGGTGCGGTGTGGGTGTCAGTGTGGTTGGGGGGGTGGGTGTGGGTGTGGGTGGTTGTTTGGGTTTTGGTGTAGGTGGGAGTGTGGGGGTGGGTATGGGTGTGTGTGTGTGTGTGTATGTGTTGGTGTGGGTGTGTGTGTGTATGTGTGGGTGTGTGTGTTAGTGTGTATATGTGGGTGTGGGTTTGGGTGTGTATGTGTGGGTACGGGTGTTCATGTGTAGGTCTGGGTGTGGGTGTGATTGTGGGTGTTCGGGTGGGTGTGGGTGTTGGCGTGTGTGTGTGGGTGAGGGTGTGTGTGTGTGTATGTGTGTGTATGTGTGGGTGGCGGTGGGTGGGGGTGTTGGTGTGGGTGTGGGTGATTGTGGGTGTGGGTGTGTATGTGTGTGTATGTGTTGGTGGGTGTGGGTGTGGGTGTTTGGTGTGTATGTGTATTTGTATGTGTAAGTGTGTGTGTGTGTATGTGTGTGGGTGAGGGTGTGTATGTGTGGGTGTGTGTGTGTATGTGTAAGTGTGTGTGTGTGTATGTGTGTGGGTGAGGGTGTGTATGTGTGGGTGTGTATGTGTGGGTGTGGGTTTGGGTGTGTATGTGTGGGTGTGGGTACGGGTGTGCATGTGTAGGTCTGGGTGTGCGTGTGATTGTGGGTGTTCGGGTGGGGGTGGGGGTGGGGGTGGGTGTGGGTGGGTGTGGGTTTTGGTGTTGGCGTGTTGGTGTGGGTGTGGGTGTGGGTGTGGTTGTGGGTGTGTATGTGTGGGTGTGTAGGTGTGAGTGTGGGTGTGTATGTGTGGGTGTAAGTGTGGGTGTGGTGTGGGTGTATGTGTGCATGTGGGTGTGGGTGTGGGCGAAGGGTGGGGGTGGGGTTGTGGGTGGGGGTGTTTGTGTGGGTGTTGGTGGGAATGTGGATGTGGGTGGGTGCGGGTTTGTATGTGTGTGTATGTGTGGGTGGGGTTGGGTGTGGGTGTGGGTGTGGGTGGGTGTGGTGGTGGGTGTGTATGTGTGTGTATGTGTGGGTGGGGGTGGATGTGAGTGTGGGTGTGGGTGTGGGTGGGTGTGGGTGTGGGTGTTGGTGGGGATGGGTGTGTGTGTGTGGGGGGTGTGGGTGTGGGTGGTGGTGTGTGTGTGTGTATGTGTGGGTGTAAGTGTGGGTGTGTTGTGGGTGTATGTGTCAGTGTGGGTGTGGGTGTGGGGATAGGGTGGGGTGGGGTGGGGGTGTGAGTGGGGGTGTGGTTGTGGATGGGTGTGGGTGTGTATGTGTTTGTATATGTGGGTGGGGTTGGGTGTGGGTGGGTGTGGTTGTGGGTGTGTATGTGTGTGTATGTGTCTATGTATGTGTGAGTGTGTGTGTTGGTGTGGATTTGGGTGTGGGGGTTAGGATAGGGTGGGTGTGGGTCTGGTTGTGGGTGTGTGTTGGATTGGGTGTTGGTATGGGTGTGGGTGTGGGGGTGTGGGTGTGGGTGTGGGTGTGGGTATGGGTGGGTGTGGGTGTGAGTGTAAGTGTGGGTTTGGGGGTGTGGGTGGAGGTGTGGGTGTGGGTGCGGGTGTGGGTGTGTGTTTTTGTTTATGTTTATGTGTGAGTGTGAGTGTGGGTGTGGGGTTGCGGGTGGGGGTGGGTGTGCATGTGGGTGTGTATGTGTGTGTGTGTGTGTATATGTGAGTGTGGGTGTGAGTGTGAGTGTGTGTGTGTGTGCATGTGGGCGTGGGCATGGGTGTGGGTGTGGGTGGGGGAGTGGGTGTGGGTGTGTGTATGGGTGGGTGTTGGTGTGAGTGTGAGTTTGGGTGTGGGGGTGTGGGTTGGCGTGGGTGCGGGTGTGGGTGCGGGTTTGTGTGTGTCTATTTGTATGTGTGAGTGTGGGCTTGGGGTGGGGGTGGTGGTGGGTGTGTGGGTGACGGTGGGGGTGGTGGTGGGTGTGGGTGTGGGTGTATTTGATAGTGTGGGTGTGGGTGTGGGTGTGGTTGTATGTGTGAGTGTGGGTGTGGGTGTGTGTATGTGGGTGTGTATGTGTGTGGGGGTGTGTATGTGTGTGTATGTGGCTGTGTATGTGTGATTGTGGTGTGGGTGTGGATTTGCATGTGGGGGTGTGGGTAGGGTGGGGGTGCTTGTGGGTGTGGGAGTGAGTGTGGGTGTGGGTGTGTATGTGTGTGCATGTGTGTGTATGTGTGAGTGTGAGTGTGGGTGTGGGTGGGTGTGGGTGTGTATGTGTGTGTATGTGTGTGTATGTGTGTTTTGGTGTGGGTGGGTGTGGGTGTGGGTGGGTGCGGGTGTGGGTGTTGGGGTAGGAATGGGTGTGGGTGAGTACCTGTGTGTATGTGCGTGTGTATGTTTGAGTGTGGGTGTAGGTGTGGGTGTGGGTTTGGTTGTGGGGTTGTGGGTGTGGGTGTGGGTGTGTATGTGTGAGTGTGGTTGTGGGTGTGGATGGGGGTCAGGGTGGGTGTGGGTGTGTATTGGTGTGTATGTGGGTGTGTATGTGTGAGTGTGGGTGTGGGTGTGGATGGGTGTGGGTGTGGATGGGTGTGGGGGTGGGTGTGGGTGTGTATTAGTGTGTATGTGGGTGTGTATGTGTGAGTGTTTGTTTGGGTTTGTATGTGTGTGTATGTGGGTTTGTATGTGTAAGTGTGGGTGTGGGGGTGTGGTTGAGGTGTGTGTGGGGGTGGGTGTGGGTGTGGGTGGGTGTGGGTGTGGGTGTGTATGTGTGTTTATGTGGGTGTGTATGTTTGAGTGTTGGTGTGGGTGTGGGTGTGTATGTGTGAGTTTGGGTGTGGGTGCGGATTTGAGTGTAGGGGTGTGGGTCGGGTGGGGTGGGTGTGGGTGTGGGTGTGAGTGTGGGTGTGGGTGAGGGTGTGGGTGTGTATGTGTGTATATGTGTGTGTGTATGTGTGAGTGTGGGTGTGGGTCAGGGTGTGGGTGTGGGTGGGTGTGTTGTGTATGTGTGTGTATGTGTTTGTGTATGGATGAGTGTGGGTGTGGGTGTGGATGTGTATGTGTGTGTATGGGGGTGTGTATGTGTGAGTGTGTGTGTGGGGGTGCGGTGGGGGTGTGTGTTGGGGTGTGTGTGTGTGTGGGTGAGTGTGTGTGTGTATGTGTGTGTATGTGGGTGTGTATGTGTGAGTTTGGGTGTGGGGTGTGGGTGTGGGTGTAGGTGGGGGTGGGTGTGGGTGTGTATGTGTGTGTATGGGGGTGTGTATGTGTGAGTGTGTGTGTGGGGGTGCGGTGGGGGTGTGTGTTGGGGTGTGTGTGTGTGTGGGTGAGTGTGTGTGTGTATGTGTGTGTATGTGGGTGTGTATGTGTGAGTTTGGGTGTGGGGTGTGGGTGTGGGTGTAGGTGGGGGTGGGTGTGGGTGTGTGTTGGGGAGTGAGTGTGGGTGTTAGTGTTGGTGTGAGTGTGGGTGTGTGTATGTGGGTGTGTATGTGTGAGTGTGGGTTTGTATCTGTGTGTATGTGGGTGTGTATGTATGAGTGTGGGTGTGGGTATGGGGTGGGGGTGCGTGTCGGGGTTGTGTGTGTGTGTGTGTGGGTGTGCGTGTATGTGTGTGTATGTGTGTGTGTATGTTTGAGTGTTGATGTTGGTGTGGGTGTGTATGTGTTTGTATGTGGGTGTGTATGTGTGATTGTGGGTGTGGATTTGGGTGTGGGTGTGTGGGTAGGGTGGGGATGGTTGTGGGTGTGGATGTGAGTGTTGGTGTGGGTGTGGGTGAGTGTTATGGTTATGGTTAAGGCTAACATTAGGGTTAGGGTTAGCGATAGGGTTAGGGTTAGGGTGAGGGAATATTGTCTTTCAACTCTGTTATAGAGTTTCATGCTACTTTTCCGTAATGTGTAATGGTTTCCAAAGCTACTTAAATATGGTAAATTTTCTATTTCATGGATTTCTGTATTGTATGACATTCATTTAGAGTTATGTGCTCCTTTAAGTACATGATATAGTTTTTATACATTGTTTAATGATCTCTTTAGTGTAATTAAGGTTTTCCTGGATCTTAGATAGTTTTTCTGCACTGACAACTGACTTGGAGCATTGTTTTTCTACATGTCTCATGCGAGTTCTTCTCTATTTACTGTTATTTTCTCTGAATTACTGTTTTCTTGTCGTTTCCAATATTAGTCCTTCCTGTCCAAGTATAAGCATTGGGAGCATGGACAATCAACTACCTAAACACTGTTTTGAACCTGAGAACCTCTGGAACATTGTCTCACAATTATGTTCTTGAGTTTAATGCTACGTTACAGTGAAGTCAAAAGCTTTCCAAAGCTGCTTGAATGTGCTTATTTCACTATTTCAAGGATATTCTGCCTTGCATAACACACATTTACAGTTCTACTCTCCTTTAAGTAAACAATATAGGATTCATACAATGTTTCATGTGATTTTAACTTTAATTTAGGATTTTCTGGATCTTCGATACCTTTTATAAACTAACAACAGACTCGGAGAAGTGTTTTATACATGTTCTAGGTGAGTTCTCATCGATTTACTGTTATTTTCCCAGAATTACTGATGTTTTCTCGTGGTTTCTAACATTAGGCCTTCCTGTCCAGGTATAAGCATTGGGAACATGGACAAACAACTATCTAAACACTGTTATGAACCTGAAAAGCTCGGGAACATTATCTCTCAACTATGTTATACAGTTTAATGATACATTTCAGTGAAGTTTAAGGCTTTCCAAAACTACTTAATTTGCTTATTTCTCTCTTTCTAGCTTTGTGTGACAGACATTTAAAGTACTAGGCTCCTTTAAGTAAAAAATATAGGATTCATACACTGTTTAATGTGCTCTCAACCCGAATTAAGGAATTCCTGGATGTTAGATATCTTTTCTACACTAAGAACTGACTTTGAGAAGCTGTTTCAGCTGTTCTAAACGAGTTCTCATCTATTTACTGTCATTTTCTCTGAATTATACATGTTTTCATGTAGTTTCCTATATTAGGCCTTCCTGTCCAAGTATAAGCATTGCCCACATATACAAACAATTTCCTATACACTGTTATGAACAGAAGCAGCTCGAGAACATTGTCCCTCAACTATGTTATAGACGAGTGTAATGCTACAATACAGTGAATTGTAAGCTTTCCAAAACTGTTCAATTTGCTCATTTCTAACTTGCAAGCCGTGTTTGACACACATGTAGAGTTCTAGGCTACTTTAAGTAAATAAAAGAGGTTTCATACACTGTTTAATGTGCTCTTAACACTAATTAAGGATTTCCTGGATCTTAGCTACGTTTTTTCACTAAAAACTGACTTGGAGAATCTGCTTCAGCTGTTCTAAACAAGTTCTCATCTATTTAATGACATTTTCTCTGAATTATTCATGTTTTCATGTATTTTCCTATATTAGGCCTTCTTGTCCAAGTATAAGCACAGCCCACATATAAAAACAACTTCCTACACACTATTATGACCAGAAAAATCTTGGGAACATTGTCTCTCAACTATGTTATAGAGTGTAATACTACATTGCAGTGAAGTGTAAGGATTTCCAAAGCTGTTGAATGTGTTTATTTTAATATTTCAATGGTATTCTGCCTTGTATGACACACATTTACCGTTCTAGGCTCCTTTAAGTAAACAATATAGGATTCATACAACGTTTCATGTGATCTTAAACCTAATTTAGGATTTCCTGGATCTTAGATACCTTTTATAAACTAAAAACAGACTTGGAAAAGTGTTTTATACATGTTCTATGCGAGTTCTCATCTTTTTACTGTTATTTTCCCAGAATTACTGATGTTTTCTCTTAGATTCTAACATTCGGCTTTTTTGTCCAGGTATAAGCATTGGGAACATGGACAAACAACTACCTAACCACTGTATGAACTTGAAAAGCTCGGGAACATTGTCTCTCAATTATGTTATCCAGTTTTATGATATATTTCAGTGAAGTGTAAGGCTTTCCAAAGCTACTTAATTTGCTTATTTCTCTCTATCTAGCTTTGTGTGACATACATTTAAAGTTCTAGGCTTCTTTTAGTAAAAGATATAGGATTCATACACTGTTTAATGTGTTCCCAACTCGAATTAAGTAATTCCTGGATGTTACATACCTTTTCAACACTAAGAACTGACTTGGAGAAGCTGTTTCAGCTGTTCTAAACTAGTTCTCATCTATTTACTGACACTTTCTCTGAATTATTCATGTTTTCATGTAGTTTCCTATATTAGGCCTTCTTGCCCACATATAAAAACAACTTCCTACACACTGTTATGACCAGAAGAAGCTTGGGAACATTGTCTCTCAACTATGTTATAGAGTGTAATACTACATTGCAGTGAAGTGTAAGGATTTCCAAAGCTGTTGAATATGTTTATTTTAATATTTCAATGGTATTTTGCCTTGTATGAAACACATTTACCGTTCTAGACTCTTTTAAGTAAACAATATAGGAATCATAAAATGTTGCATGTGATCATAATTCTAATTTAGGATTTCCTGGGTCTCAGTTAACTTTTATAATCTAACAACAAACTTGGAGAAGTGTTTTATATATGTTCTATGTGAGTTCTTGCCTATTTGCAGTTACTTTCCAGAGTTACTGATATTTTTTCATAGTTTCTAACTTTCGGCCTTATTGTCCAGGTATAAGCATTGGGAACATGGACAAACAACTAACTAAACACTGTTATGAGTTTGAAAAGCTCGGGAACATTGTTTCTCAACTATGTTATACAGTTCAATGATATATTTTAATGAAGTATAAGGCTTTCCAAACCTTCGTAATTTGCTTATTTCTCTCTTTCCAGCTTTGTGTTACATACATTAAAGTTCTAGGCTCCTTTAAGTAAAAAATATACGAATCATACACTGTTTAATGTGCTCTCAAATCGAATTAAGAATTCCTGGATGTTATATACCTTTTCAACACTAAGAACTGACTTGGAGAAGCTGTGTCAGTTGTTCTAAATGAGTTTTCATCTATTTCCTGTCATTTACTCTGAATTATACATGTTTTCATGTAGTTTCTATATTAGGCCTTCTTGACCAAGTATAAGCATTGCCCACATATACAAACAACTTCCTATACACTGTTATGAACAGAAGAAGCTCAAGAACATTGTCCCTCAACTATGTTATAGATTGTAATGCTACATTACAATAAACTGTAAGGCTTTCCAAAGCTGTTCAATTTGCTTATTTCTCACTTTCAAGCCTTGTTTGACACACATGTAGAGTTCTAGGATACTTTAAGTTAATAAAAGAGGTTTCATACACGGTTTAATGTGCTCTTAACACTATTTAAGGATTTCCTGGATCTTAGATGCCTTTTCTACACTAAAAACTGACTTGGAGAATCTGTTTCAGCTGTTAAAACGAGTTCTTATCTATTTACTGACATTTTCTCTGAATTATTCATGTTCTCATGTAGTTTCCTATATTAGGCCTTCTTGTCCAAGTATAAGCACAGCCGATATACAAAAACAACTTCCTACACACTGTTATGACCAGAAGAATCTTGGGAACATTGTCTATCAACTATGTTATAGAGTGTAATAATACATTGCAGTGAAGTGTAGGGAATTCCAAAGCTGCAGAATGTGTTTATTTCTCTATTTCAATAGTATTCTGCCTTGTATGACACACATTTACTGTTTTAGGCTCCTTTAAGTAAACAACATAGGATTCATACAGTGTGTATGGGTGAGTGTGGGTGTGGGTGTGGGTGTGGGTGTGTGTGTGTTTGGGGGTGTGCCTGTGGGTGTGGGTTTGTTTGTGGGTGTGGTTGTGGTTGTGGGTGGTTGTGGGTGTTTGTCTGGGTGTGGGTGTGTATGTGTGTTTGTGTGTGTGTATGTGTGAGTGTGTATGTGGGGTGTGTGGGTGTGGGTGTGTATGTGTGTGTATGTGGGTGTGTATGTGTGAATATGGGTGTGGGGGTGGGTGTTGGGGTGGGTGTGGGTGTGGGTGGGTGTGGGTGTGTATGTGTGTGTATGTGGGTGTGTATGTGTGAGTTTGGGTGTGGGTGTGGATTTGGGTGTGGGGGTGTGGGTAGGGTGGGGGTGGGTGTGGGTGTGGGTGTGAGTGTGGGTGTGGGTGAGGGTGTGGGTGTGTATGTGTGTGTATGTGTGAGTGTGGGTGTGGGTGTGGGTGTGGGTCGGGGTGGGTGTGGGTGTGGGTGTGTTGTGTATGAGTGTGTATGTGTGTGTGTGTGTGAGTGTGGGTGTGGGTGTGGATTTGGGGGTCTGGGTGGTGTGTGGATGTGGGAGTGGTTGGGGGTGTGGATGTGTGTGTATTTTTGGATGTGTGTGTGTGTGGCTGCGTGTGTGTGTGTGTGCGTGTGGGTGGTAGGTGTTGGTGTGGGTGTGTGTGGTAGTGACTGTTGGTGTGGGTGTGGGTGTGTGTGGTTGTGGTTGTTTGTCTGGGTGTGGTTGTGGGTGTGTATGTGTGGGTGTGGGTGTGGGGTGTGGGGGTTTGGGTGTGGGAGTGGGTGGGGGTGTGTGTTGGGGGTGTGAGTGTGGGTGTGGGTGTTGGTGTGGTTGTGGGTGGGTGTGGGTGTGGGTGGGAGTGTGAGTGTGGGTGTGGGTGTGGGTGGGTGTTGGTGTGTGTGTTGGTGTGTGTGTTGGTGTGTGTGTGGGTGTGTATGTGGGTGTGTATGTGTCAGTGTTAATGTGGATTTGGGTTTGTGTGTGTGTGTGGGTGTGGGTGGGTGTGGGTGTGGTTGTGTATGTGTTTATGTGTTTATGTGTATGTGTGAGTGGGAGTGTGGGTTTGGGGTTGGAGGTGGGGGTGGGTGTGGGTGTGGGGGTGAGGGTATGGGTGTGGGTGTGTATGTGTGAGTCTGGGTGTGGGTTTTTGGGTGTGGGTGTGGGTGTATATGAGACTGTGGGTGTGAGTGTGGTTGTGGTTGGGGGTGGGAGTGGGTGGGGGTGTGGGTATGGGTGTGGGTGGGGGTGTGTACCTGTAGGTGTTGATGTGTATGTGTGTGTGTGTGTGTATATGGGTGTGTATGTGTGAGTGTGGGTGTGGTTTGGGTGTATGTGTGTGTGTGTGTATGTGTGTGTATGTGGGTATGTGGGTGTGGGTGTGGGTGTTGGTGTTGTGGTGGGTGTGGGTTTGGGTGTGCTTGTTGGTGGGGGTGTGTTGGGGTGTGTGTGTGTGTGTGGGTGTGTATGTGTGAGTGTGGGTGTGGGTGTGGATTTGGGTGTGTGGTTGTGGGTGTGGGTGTGGGAGTGTGTTGGAGTGGGTGTGGGTGTGGGTGTGGGTGTGGGTGTGGGGGTGTGTGTGGGTGTTGTTGTGGGTGTGGGTGTTGGTGTTGTGGTGGGTGTGGGTTTGGGTGTGCTTGTTGGTGGGGGTGTGTTGGGGTGTGTGTGTGTGTGTGTGTGTGTGGGTGTGTGTGTGTATGTGTGAGTGTGGGTGTGGGTGTGGGTGTGGATTTGGGTGTGTGGTTGTGGGTGTGGGTGTGGGAGTGTGTTGGAGTGGGTGTGGGTGTGGGTGTGGGAGTGTGTGTGTGTGTGTGTGTGTGTGTGGTTGTTGTTGTGGGTGTGGGTGTTGGTGTTGTGGTGGGTGTGGGTTTGGGTGTGCTTGTTGGTGGGGGTGTGTTGGGGTGTGGGTGTGGGTATGGGTGTGGGTGTGGGTGGGGGTGATGGTGGGTGTGGGAGTGGGTGTGGGTGTGGGTGTATATGAGAGTGTGGGTGTGAGTGTGGTTGTGGGTGTGGTTGTATGTGTGAGTGTGGGTGTGGGTGTGTGTTTGTGGGTGTGTATGTGTGAGTGTGGGTGTGGGTGTGGGTGTGTATGTGTGTGTATGTGTGTGTGTATGTGTGAGTGTGGGTGTGGGTATGGGGTGGGGGTGCATGTCGGGTTGGGGTTGGGGTGGGTGTGGGTGTGGGTGGGTGTGGGTGTGCGTGTATGTGTGTGTATGTGTGTGTGTATGTTTGAGTGTTTGTTTTGGTGTGGGTGTGTATTTGTGTATATGTGGGTGTGTATGTGTGATTGTGGGTGTGGGTGTTGATTTGGGTGTGGGGGAGTGTGGGTGTGGGTGTGGGTGAGGGTTATGGTTATGGTTAAGGCTAACATTAGGGTTAAGGTTAGCGATAGGGTTAGGGTTAGGGTGAGGGAATATTGTCTTTCAACTCTGTTATAGAGTTTCATGCTACTTTTTCGTGATGTGTAATGGTTTCCAAAGCTACTTAAATATGGTAAATTTTCTATTTCATGGATTTCTGTATTGTATGACATACATTAGAGTTATGTGCTCCTTTAAGTACATAATATAGTTTTTATACATTGTTTAATGATCTCTTTAGTGTAATTAAGGTTTTCCTGGATCTTAGATAGCTTTTCTGCACTAACAACTGACTTGGAGCATTGTTTTTCTACATGTCTCATGCGAGTTCTTCCCTATTTACTGTTTTTATTTCTCTGAATTACTGTTTTCTTGTCGTTTCCAATATTAGTCCTTCCTGTCCAAGTATAAGCATTGGGAACATGGACAATCAGCTACCTAAACACTGTTTTGAACCTGAGAACCTCTGGAACATTGTCTCACAATTATGTTCTTGAGTTTAATGCTACGTTACAGTGAAGTCAAAAGCTTTCCAAAGCTGCTTAAATGTGCTTATTTCACTATTTCAAGGATATTCTGCCTTGCATGACACACATTTACAGTTCTACGCTCCTTTAAGTAAACAATATAGGATTCATACAATGTTTCATGTGATTTTAACTCTAATTTAGGATTTCCTGGATCTTAGATACCTTTTATAAACTAACAACAGACTTGGATAAGTGTTTTATACATGTTCTATGTGAGTTCTCATCTATTTACTGTTATTTTCCTAGAATTACTGATGTTTTCTCCTAGTTTCTAACATTAGGCTTTCTTGTCAAGGTATAAGCATTGGGAACATGGACAAACAACTACCTAAACAGTGTAATGAACCTGAAAAGCTCGGGAACATTGTCTCTCAACTATGTTATACAGTTTAATGATACATTTCAGTGAAGTGTAAGGCTTTCAAAAGCTACTTAATTTGCTTATTTCTGTCTTTCTAGCTTTGTGTGACATACATTTAAAGTTTTAGGCTCCTTTAAGTAAAAAATAAAGGATTCATACACTGTTTAATGTGCTCTCAACTCGAATTAAGAAATTCCTGGATGTTAGATACCTTTTCAACACTAAAAACTGACTTGGACAATCTGTTTCAGCTGTTCAAAACAAGATCTCATCAATTTACTGACATTTTCTTTGAATTATTTATGTTTTCATGTAGTTTCCTATATTAGGCCTTCTTGTCCAAGTATAAGCGCAATCCACATATAAAAACAACTTCCTACACACTGTTATGAACAAAAGAAGCTCGAGAACATTATCCCTCAACTATGTTATAGAGTGTAATGCTACATACAGTGAAATGTAAGGCTTTCCAAAGCTGTTCAATTTGCTCATTTCTCACTTTCAAGCCTTGTTTGACATACATGTAAAGTTCTAGGCTACTTAAGTAAATAAATGAGGTTTCATACACTGTTTAATGTGCTCTGAACACTAATTAAGGATTCCCTGGATCTTAGATGCCTTTTCTACACTAAAAACTGACTTGGAGAATCTGTTTCAGCTGTTCTAAACGAGTTCTCATCTATTTACTGACATTTTCTCTGAATTATTCATGTTTTCATGTAGTTTCCTACATTAGGCCTTCTTGTCCAAGTATAAGCACAGCCCACATATAAAAACAACTTCCTAAACACTATTATGAGCAGAAGAAGCTTGGGAACATTCTCTCTCAACTATGTTATAGAGTGTAATTCTACATTGCAGTGAAGTGCAAGGATTTCCAAAGCTGCTGAATGTGTTTATTTCTCTATTTCAATGGTATTCTGCCTTGTATGACACACATTTACCGTTCTAGGCTCCTTTAAGTAAACAATATAGGATTCATACCATGTTTCATGTGATCTTAACTCTAATTTAGGATTTCCTGGATCTTAGATACCTTTTATAAACTAACAACAGACTTGTAGAAGTGTTGTATACATGTTCTATGCAAGTTCTCAACTCTTTACTGTTGTTTTCCCAGAATTACTGATGTTTTCTCTTGGTTTCTAATATTAGGCCCTCTTGTCCAGGGATAAGCATTGGGACCATGGACAAACAACTACCTAAACACTATTATGAATCTGAAAAGCTTAGGAACATTGCCTCAACTATGTTATACAGTTTAATGATACATTTCAGTGAAGTGTAAGGCTTTCTAAAGCTACTTAATTTGCTTATTTCTCTCTTTCTAGCTTTGTGTGACATACATTTAAAGTTCTAGGCTCCTTTTAGTAAAAATTATAGGATTCATACACTGTTTATTGTGTTCTCAACTCGGAGTAAGGAATTCCTGGATGTTAGCCTCATTTTCAGCACTAAGAACTGACTTGGAGAAGCTGTTTCAGCTGTTCTGAATGAATTCTCATCCATTTACTGTCATTTTCTCTGAATTATACATATTTTCATATAGTTTCCTATATGAGGCCTACTTGTCCAAGTTAAGCATTGCCCACATATACAAACAACTTCCTATGTGAGTTCTCATCTGTTTACTGTTATTTTCCCAAAATTGGTGATGTTTTCTCGTGGTTTCTAACATTAGGCCCTCTTGTCCAGGTAAAAGCATCGGAAACATGGACAAACAACTACCAAACACTGTTATGAACCTGAAAAGCTCGGGAACATTGCCTCCACTATGTTATACAGTTTAATGATACATTTCAGTGAAGTGTAAGGCTTTCCAAAGCTACTTAATTTGCTTATTTCTCTCTTTCTAGGTTTGTGTGACATACATGTAAAGTTCTAGGCTCCTTTTAGGAAAAAATATAGGATTCATACACTGTTTAATGTGTTCTCCTCTCAAATTAAGGAATTCCTGGATGTTAGATACCTTTTCAACACTAAGAACTGACTTGGAGAAGCTGTTTCAGGTGTTCTAAATGAGTTCTCATCTTTATACTGTCATTTGCTCTGAATTATACATGTTTTCATCTAGTTTCCTATATTAGGCCTTCCTGTCCAAGTATAAGCACAGCCCACATATAAAAACAACTTCCTATGCACTGTTATAAACAGAAGAAGCTTGAGAACATTGTCCCTCAACTATGTTATAGAGTGTAATGCTACATTACCGTGAATTGTCAGTTTTTCCAAAGCTGTTCAATTTGCTCATTTCTCACTTTCAAGCCTTGTTTGACACACATGTAGAGTACTAAGCTATTTTAAGTAAATAAAAGTGGTTTCATACACTGTTTAATGTGCTCTTAACACTAATTAAGGATTTCCTGGATCTTAGATACCTTTTCTACACTAAAAACTTACTTGGAGAATCTGTTTCAGCTGTTCTAAACGAGTTCTCATCTATTTAATGACATTTTCTCTGAATTATTCATGCTTTCATGCAGTTTCCTACAGTGAAGAGTAAGGCTTTTCAAAGCTAAGTAATGTGCTTATTTCTCTCTATCTAGCTTTGTGTGACATACATTTAAAGTTCTAGGCTTCTTTAAGTAAAAAAATATAGGATTCATACACTGTATAATATGCTCTCAACTCGAATTATGGAATTCCTGGATGTTAGATACCTTTTCAGAACTATGAACTGACTTGAAGAAGCTGTTAGAGCTGTTCTAAAGGAGTTATCATTTAATTACTGTCATGTTCTCTGAATTATACATGTTTTCATATTTTTTCCTATACTAGGCCTTCTTGTCCAAGTGTAAACATTGCCCAAATCTCCAAACAAATTCCTATATAGTTGGAGAAAATGTTTCACCTGTTCTAAACGAGTTCTTATCTATTTACTGACATTTTCTCTGAATTATACATGTTTTCATGTAGTTTCCTATTTTAGGCCTTCTTGTCCAAGTGTAAGCACAGCCCACATATAAAAACAACTTCCTACACACTGTTATGAACAGAAGAAGCTCGAGAACATTGTCCCTCAACTACATTATATAGTGTATTGCTACATTTCAGTGAAGTGTAAGGCTTTCAAAAGGTACTTAATTTGCTTATTTTTCTCTATCTAGCATTGTGTGACATACATTTAGAGTTCTAGGCTCCTTCAAGTAAAAAATATAGAATGCGTACACTGTTTAATGAGCCTTCAACTCGAATTAAGGAATTTTTGGATATCAGATACCTTTTCAACACTAAGAACTCACTTGAAAAAGCTGTTTCAGCAGTTCTAAAGGAGTTCTCATTTATTAACTGTCATTTTCTCAGAAATATACATGTTTTCATATAGTTTCCTATATTAGGCCATCTTGTCCAATTATAAGCATTACCTACATTGCCCCTCAACTATAATATGTTATAGAGTGTAATGCTACATTACAGTGAACTGTAAGGCTTTCAAAAGCTGTTCAATTTGCTCATTTCACGATTTCAAGCCCTGTTTGACTCCCATTTAGAGTTCTAGGCTACTGTAAGTAAATAAAAAGATTTCATACACTGTTTAATATGCTCTTAAAACTAATTAAGGATTTCCTGGATCTTAGATACTTTTCTACACTAAAAACTGACTTGGAACATAAGTTTCAGCTGTTCTAAACAATTTCTCATCTATTTACTGAAATTTTCTCTGAATTATTCACTTTTTCATGTAGTTTCCTATATTAGGCCTTCTTGTCCAAGTATAAGCATAGCCCACATATAAAGACAATTTGTTTATTGCTCTATTTCAATGGTATTCTGCCTTGTATGACACACATTTACCGTTCTAGGCTCCTTTAAGTAAACAATATAAGATTCATACAATGTTTCATGTGATCTTAACTCAAATTTAGGATTTCCTGTATCTTAGATACCTTTTATAAACTAACAACAAACTTGTAGAAGTGTTTTATACATGTTCTAAGCATTGAGAACATGGAAAAACAACTACCTAAACACTGTTATGAACCTGAAAAGCTCGGGAACATTGTCTCTCAACTATGTTATACAGTTTAATGATACATTTCAGTGAAGTGTAAGGCTTTCCAAAGCTATTTAATTTAATATTTCTCTCTTTCTAGCTTTGTGTTACATACATTTATAGTTCTAGGCTCCGTTTAGTAAAAATATAGGATTCATACACTGTTTAGTGTGTTCTCAACTAGAATTAAGGAATTCCAGGATGTTAGATAACTTTTCAACACTACGAGCTGACTTGGAGAAGCTATTTCAGTTGTTCTAAACGAGTTCTCATTTATTTACTGTCATTTTCTCTTAATTATACATGTTTTCATATAGTTTCCTATATTAGGCCTTCTTGTCCAAGTATAAGCATTGCCCACATATACAAATAACTTTCTATACAGTGTTATGAACAGAAGAAGCTCGAGAACATTGTCCCTCAACTATGTTATACAGTGTAATGCTACATTACGGTGAACTGTAAGGCTTTCCAGAGATGTTCAATTTGCTCATTTCTCACTTTCAAGCCATGTTTGACACACATGTAAAGTTCGAGGCCAATTTAAGTAAATAAAAGAGGTTTCATACACTGTTTAATGTGCTCTTAACTCTAATAAAGGATTTCCCGAATCTTAGATACCTTTTCTACACTAAAAACTGAGTTGGACAATCTCTTTCAGCTGTTCTAAAGGAGTTCTCATCTACTCACTATCATTTTCTCTGAATTATTCATGTTTTCATGTAGTTTCTTATATTAGACCTTCATGTCCAAGCATAAGCATGGCCCACATATAAAAACAACTTACTACACACTGTTATGTACAGAAGAATCTTGGGAACACTGTCTCTCAACTATGTTATAGAGTGTAATACTACATTGCAGTGAAGTGTAAAGTTTTCTAAAGCTTCCTAATGTGTTTATTTCTCTATTTTAATGGTATTCTGCCTTGTATGACACACATTTTCTGTTCTACTCTCATTTAAGTGAACAATATAGAATTCATACACTGTTTCATGTGACCTTAATTTCAATTTAGGACTTCCTGGTTCTTAGATAACTTTTATAAACTAACAACAGATTTGGAGAAGTGTTTTATACATGTTCTATGCGAGTACTCATCTATTTACTGTTATTTTAACAGAATTAGTGATGTTTTCTCGTGGTTCCTAACATTAGGCCTTCTTGTCCAGGTATAACCATTGGGAACATGGACAAACAACTACCTAAACACTGTTATGAACATGAAAAGCTCAGGAGCATTGTCTCTCAACTATGTTATACAGTTTAATGATACATTTCATTGAAGTGTAAGGCTTTCCAAAGCTACTTAATTTGCTTATTTCTCTCTTTCTAGCTTTGTGTGATATACATTTAAAGTTCTAGGCTCCTTTAAGTGTTTACTGTGCTCTCTTATTGAATTAAGGAATTCCTGGATGTTAGATAACTTTTCTACACTAAGAACAGACTTGGAGAATCTGTTTCAGGTGTTCTAAACCAGTTCTCATTCAGTTACTGTCATTTTCTCTGAATTATTCATGTTTTCATGTAGTTTCCTATATTAGGCCATCTTTTCCAAGTATAAGCATTGCCCACATATACAAACAACTTCGTACACACTGTTATGAACAGAAGAAGCTCGAGAACATTGTCCCTCAACTACGTTATAGAGTGTATTGCTACATTACAGTGAAAAGTAAGGCTTTCCAGAGCTGCTCAATTTGCTTTTACTCTCTTACAAGCCTTGTGTGACACACATGTAAAGTTCTAAGCTACTTTAAGTAAATAAAAGAGGTTTCATACACTGTTTAATGTGCTCTTAACTCTAATTAAGGATTTCCCGAATCTTAGATACCTTTTCTACACTAAGAACTGACTTGGAGGATCTGTTTCAGTTGTTCTAAACAAGTTCTCATCTATTTACTTACATTTTCTCTGAATTATTCATGTTTTCATGTAGTTTCCTATATTAGGCCTTCTTGTCCAAGTATAAGCATTGCCCACATATAAAAAAAACTTTCTACACACTGTTATGAACAGAAGAATCTCGGGAACATTGTCCCTCAACTATGTAATAGAGTGTAATGTAATGGAGTGCTACATTGCAGTGAAGTGTTTGGCTTTCCAAAGCTGCTTAATGTGTTTATTTCCTGGATCTTAGATACCTTTTATAAACAAACAAATAATTGGAGAAGTGTTTTATACATGTTCTATGCGAGTTATCATCCATTTACAGTTATTTTTCCAAAATTACTGATGTTTGCTCGTAGTTTCTAACATTAGGCCTTCTGGTCCAGGTATAAGCATTGGGAACATGGACAAACCACTACCTAAACACTGTTAGGAACCTGAAAAGCTGGGGAACATTGTCTCTCAACTATGGTATAGAGCACATGTGTCAAACACAAGGCCCGCAGGCCAAATCCAGCCCGCCAGGCCTTGCAATGTGGCCCGCACCGCGCTGTCATCACTGCACTCCGCTGTCAGTTTATGACATTGTCAGTTTATGACTGTTCAATAAACCATTCGGCCCACGATTTAGGCTGGATTTTAGATTTTGGCCCCTTCTCTGATTGAGTTCGACAACCCTAGTATAGAGTTTAGTGATACATTTCAGTGAATTGTAAGGCTTTCCAAAGCTACTTAATTTGCTTATGTCTTTCTTTCCAGCTTTGTGTGACATACATTTAATGTTCTAGGCTCCTTTAAGTATAAAATATAGGATTCATACACTGTTTAATGTGCTCTTAACCCTAATTAATGATTTCCTGGATCTTAGATACGTTTTCTACACTAAAAACTGACTTGGAGAATCTCTTTCAGCTGTTCTAAATGAGTTCTCATCTATTTACTTATATTTTTTCTGAATTATTGAAATTTTCATGTAGTTCCTTATTACGCTCTCTTCTCCTAGTATAAGCATAGCCCACATATACCAACAACTTCCGACACAGTTATGACCAGAAGAAGCTCGAGAACATTGTTCCTCAACTATGATATTGAGTGTAATGCTATATTACAGTGAAATGTAATGCTTTCCAAAGCTGCTCAATTTGCTTATTTCTCTGTTTCAAGCCTCATATGACACACATGTAAAGTTATAGGCTACTTAAGTAAATAAAAGAGGTTTCATACACTGTTTAATGTGCTCTTTATTCTATTTAAGGATTCCCTGGATTGTAGATACCTTTTCTTCACTAAGAACTTACTTGGAGATTCGGTTTCAGCTGTTCTAAACGAGTTATCATCTATTTACTGACATTTTCTCTGAATTATTCATGTTTTCATGTAGTTTTCTATATTAGGCTTCTTGTCCAAGTATAAGCATAGCCCACATTTACAAACAACATTCTACACACTGTTATGGACCAGAGAAGATTGGGAATATTGTCTCTGAACTATGCACATGTGTCAAACACAAGGCCCGCGGGCCAAATCCAGCCCGCCAGGCCTTGCAATGTGGCCCGCACCGCGCTGTCATCACTGCACTCCGCTGTCAGTTTATGACATTGTCAGTTTATGACTGTTCAGTAAACCATTTGGCCCGCGATTTTGGCTGGATTTTAGATTTTGGCCCCTTCTCTGATTGAGTTCGACACCCCTATTTTAGAGTTTAATGCTACAATGCAGTAAATTCTCAGACTTTCCTTGGCTGCTTAATTGTGCTTATTTCTCTCTTTCAAGTCATGTGTGGCACACATTTTAAGTTCTAGGCTACTTTCAGTAAATAATATGTTTCATACACTGTTTAATGTGCTTTTATGTTTAATTAAAGATTTCCAGGATCTTAGAGATCTTTTCTCCAGTAACAACTGACTTGGAGAAATCTCATTCAGCTGTTCTATATGAGGTCTCATCGATTTATTCTTAATTTCTCTGTATTACTCATATTTTCTTGTAGTTTCATATATTTGGCCTTCTAATCCAAATATAAGCATTGTCCAATGGACAATCAACGTGCTACACACTGTTATTATGCTGACAAGCTATGGTTAGGATTAGGGTTAGGGTTAGAGGTAGTGTTAGGGCTACCGTTAGGGTTAGGGATAGAATTACGGTTAGGGTTAGGGCTACGTGTAGGGTTAGGTTTAGGGCTAGGGTTGGGGTTAGAGCTAGGTTTAGGGTTAAGGCTAGTGTGAGGGTTAGGGTTAAGGCTAGGATTATGGTTAGGGATAGGGTTAGGGTTAGTGTTGGAGTTATGGTTAGGGTTAGGGCTAGGTTTAGGGTTAGGGTTAGGGCTAGGGATGGGTTATTGCTAGGCTTAGTGCTAAGGTTATGGCTAGGGTTATGGCTAGGGTTAGGGTTAGGATTAGGGTTAGGGTTAGGGTTAGGGTTAGGGTAAGGGTATGGTTTAGGGCTAGGGTTAGCGTTCGGTTTAGGGCTAGGTTTAATGTTAGGGTTAGGGCTAGGGTTAGGGTTATTGCTAGGGTTAGAATTAGGGCTAGGTTTAGCGTTAGGTTTAGGGATAGGCTTAGGGTTATTGCTAGGGTTTGGGTTAGGGTTAGGGTTAAGGTTAGGGCTAGGGTTAGAGTTAGGACTAGGGTGAGGGTTATGGTTAGTGCTAGAGTTAGGGCTAGGTTTAGGGTTAGGGTTCGGGCGAAGGTTAGGGTTATTGCTAGGGTTAGGGTTAGGGTTAGAGTTAGGGTTATGGTTACAGCTAGATTTAGGGTTAGGGTTAGGGCTAGGGATGGGTTATTGCTAGGGTTAGGGCTAGGGTTAGAGTTAGGTTTAAAGCTTGGGTTATGGCTAGGGTTAGATTTAGTGTTAGTGTTAGTGTTAGGTCTAGGTTTAGGGTTAGGGCTTGGGTTATGGCTCCGGTTAGGGTTAGGGCTAGGGTGAGGGTTATGGTTAGTGTTAGGGCTAGGTTTAGTGTTAGGGTTAGGGCTAGGTTTAGGTTTAGCGGTAGTGTTAGTGTTAGGTTTAGGGCTAGGGTTAGGTTTATTGCTAGGGTTAAGAATAGGGCTCGGGTTAGAGTTAGGGTTAGAGTTCGGGTTTGGGTTAGGTGTGCGGTAGGGATAGGGTTAGGTTAGGTTTATTGCTAGGGTTAGGGTTAGGGTTAGGGCTCTGGTTAGGGTTATGGTTAGGTTAGGTTTAGGGCCAGGGTAAGGGTTAGGATTAGTGCGAGGGTTAGGTTTAGGGTTAGGGCTAGGGTTATGGCTAGGGTTAGGGTTAGGATTAGGGTTAGGGTAAGGGTTAGGGTTAGGGTTAGGGTAAGGGTATGGTTTAGGGCTAGGGTTAGGGTTCGGTTTAGGGCTAGGTTTAAGGTTAGGGTTAGGGCTAGGGTTAGGGTTACTGCTAGGGTTAGGGTTAGGGCTAGGTTTAGCGTTAGGTCTAAGGTTAGAGTTAGGACTAGCGTCAGGGTTATGGTTAGGGCTAGAGGTAGGGCTAGGTTTAGGGTTAGGGTTAGGGCTAAGGTTAGGGTTATTGCTAGGGTTAGGGTTAGGGTTAGAGTTAGATTTAGGGCTAGGGTTAGGTTCAGTGCTAGTGTTAAGGTTAGGGTTAGAGTTAGGGTTTGGGTTACGGTTAGGGTTACGGTTAGGGTTAGAGTTAGGCGTAGGGTTAGGGTTAGGGTTAGGGCTAGGATTAGGTTTAGGGCTAGGGTTAGGGTTACAGTTATGGTTAGGGTTAGGGTTAGGGCTAGGTTTAGGGTTAGGATTAGGGTTCAGGTTAGGTTTATTGCTACAGTTAGGGTTAGGGTTAGGGCTCTGGTTAGGGTTATGGTTAGGTTAGGGTTAGGGCTAGGGTAAGGGTTAGGATTAGTGCGAGGGTTAGGGTTAGGGTTAGGGCTAAGGTTGGGGTTAGGGTTAGGGCTATTGTTAGGGTTAGGGTTAGTGTTAGTGTTAGTTTGAGAGCTAGGCTTAGGTTTTGGGTTAGGGTTATTTTTAGGGCTTGGATTAGGGGTAGGGTTAGGGATAGGGTTAGGAGTAGGGTTAGGGTTAGGGCTAGGGTTAGGGTTAGGGTTAGGGCTAGTGTTAGGGTACGGCTAGGGTTAGGGTTAGCATTAGGGCTAGGGTTAGGATTAGGGTTAGAGTTAGGGGTAGGGTTAGGGTTAGGGTTATGGTTAGGGCTAGGGTTCCGGTTATGGTTAAGGCTAGGGTTAGGGCTAGGGTTAGGGTTAGGGTTAGGTTTATTGCTAGGGTTAGGTTTAGGCTTAGGATTATGTTTAGGGCTAGTGTTAGGGTTAGGGTTAGGGCTAGGTTTAGGGTTAGGGCTAGGGTTAGCCTAATTGCTAGCGTTAAGGTTAGGGCTAGGTTTAGGGTTATTGCTAGTGTTATGGTTAAGGTTAGGGCTAGGTGAGAGTTAGGACTGGGGTTAAGGTTATGGTTAGGGTTAGAGTTAGGGCTAGGTTTAGGGTTAGGGTTAGGGCTAAGGTTAGGGTTATTGCTAGGGTTAAGGGTAGGGTTAATGTTAGGTTAGGGCTAGGGTTAGGTTTATTGCTAGGGTTTAGCACAGGGATCGGGTTAGATTTAGGGTTCGAGTTAGGATTAGGGTTAGGGCTAGGGTTAGGGTTAGGGTTAGGGTTAGGTTTATTGCTAGGGTTAGGTTTAGGGTTAGCGTTAGGTTTAGGTTTAGGGTTAGGGTTATAATTATGGTTAGGGTTAGGGCTAGGTTTAGGGTTAGGGTTAGGGCTAGGGATGGGTTATTGCTAGGGTTAGTGCTATGATTCGGGTTAGGGTTAGGGCTAGGGTTATGGCTATGGTTAGGTTTAGGATTAGGGTTAAGTTTAGGGCTAGGGTTAGGTTTAGCGTTAGGGCTGGCGTTAGGTTTAGGGTTAGGGTTAGGGTTAGGATTAGGGTTAGTGTTAGGGTAAGGTTTAGGGCTAGGGTTAGGGTTAGGGTTAGGCCTAGGTTTAGGGTTATTGCTAGGGTTAGGGTTAGGGCTAGGTTTAGCGTTAGGGTTAGGTCTAGGGTTTGGGTTATTGCTAGCGTTAGGGTTAGGGTTAGGTTTAGGGCTAGGGTTAGAGTTAGGACTAGGGTTAGGGTTATGGTTAGTGCTAGAGTTAGGGCTAGGTTTAGGGTTAGGTTTAGGGCTAGGGTTAGAGTTAGGACTAGGGTTAGGGTTATGGTTACTGCTAGTGTTAGGGTTAGGGTTAGAGTTAGGGTTAGGGCTAGGGTTAGGGTTATGGCTAGGGTTAGGATTAGGGCTTGGGTGAGGGTTAGGGTTAGTGTTAGTGCTAGGTTTAGTGTTAGGGTTAGGGCTAGGGTTAGGGGTAGGTGTAGGGTTAGTGTTAGGTTTAGGGCTAGGGTTAGGTTTATTGCTAGGGTTAGGGATAGGGCTCGGGTTAGAGTTGGGGTTAGAGTTACGGTTAGGGTTAGGGTTAGGGTTAGGGTTAGGTTTATTGCTAGGGTTACGGTTAGCGTTAGGGTTAGGGTTAGGGTTACAGTTAGGGTTATGTTTAGGGCGAGGATTAAAGTTATGGTTAAGGTTAGGTTTATTGCTACGGTTAGGGTTAGGGTTAGGGCTCTTGTTAGGTTTATTTTTAGGTTAGGATTAGGGCTGGGGTTAGGGTTAGGATTAGTGCGAGAGTTAGGGTTAGGGTTAGGGCTAGGGTTAGTGTTAGGGTTAAGGCTAGGGTTAGGGTTAGGGCTAGTGTTTGGTTACGGCTAGGGTTAGGGTTAGCATTAGGGCTAGGGTTAGGATTAGGGTTAGAGTTAGGGGTAGGGTTAGGGTTAGGGTTATGGTTAGGGCTAGGGTTCCGGTTATGGTTAAGGCTAGGGTTAGGGTTATGGTTAGGGTTAGGTTTATTGCTAGGGTTAGGTTTAGGCTTAGGATTAGGTTTAGAGCTAGTGTTAGGGTTAGGGTTAGGGCTACGTTTAGGGTTAGGGCTAGGGTTAGTGTAATTGCTAGCGTTAAGGTTAGGGCTAGGTTTAGTGTTAGGGTTTAGGTTATTGCTAGGCTTAGCGTTCGGGTTCGGGTTAGTGTTAGGGTTAGTTTGAGAGCTAGGGTTAGGGTTTGGGTTAGGGTTAGGGTTAGGTTTAGGGCTAGTGTTAGGATTAGGCCTTGGGTTAGGGTTAGTGTTAGGTCTAGGGTTAGTGTTAGGGTTAGGGTTATGGCTAGTGTTAGGATTCGGCCTTGGGTTAGGGTTAGTGTTAGGGCTAGGGTTATGGTTAGGGCTAGGGCTAGGGTTAGAGTTAGGGTTAGAATTAGGGTTAGGGTTAGGGGTAGGGTTAGGGTCATGGTACAGGTTAGGTTTATTGCCACTGTTATGGTTAGGGTAAGGGCTAGGGTTAGGGTTATGGTTAGGTTAGGATTAGGGCAAGGGTTAGTGTTAGGATTAGTGCTAGGGTTAGGGTTAGGTTTACCGGTAGGGTTAGGGTTAGGGTTAGGGCTAGGGTTAGGGCTAGGGTTAGGGTTAGGGTTTAGGCTAGGTTTAGGTTTAGGGCTAGTGTTATGGTTAGGGTTGTGTTAGGGTTATGGTTAAGGTTAGGGCTAGGGTAAGGGTTAGTGTTACGGCTAGAGTTAGGCTTAGAGTTAGGGCTAGGGTTAGGTTTAGGGTTAGGTTAGGGCTAGGGTTCGGGTTATGTTTAGTGCTAGGGTTAGGGTTAGGACTTGGGTTATGGCTAGGGTTAGAATTAGGGCTAGGGTTAAGGTTAGGGCTAGGGTTAGTGTAATTGCTAGCGTTAAGGTTAGGGCTAGGTTTAGTGTTAGGGTTTAGGTTATTGCTAGGGTTATCGTTTGGGTTCGGGTTAGTGTTAGGGTTAGTTTGAGAGCTAGGGTTAGGGTTTGGGTTAGGTTTAGGTTTAGGTTAGGGCTAGGGTTCGGGTTATGTTTAGTGCTAGGGTTAGGGTTAGGACTTGGGTTATGGCTAGGGTTAGAATTAGGGCTAGGGTTAAGGTTAGGGCTAGGGTTAGGGTTATGTTTAGGTCTAGGTTTAGGGTTAGGTTTAGGGCTAGGTTTAGGTTTAGGGCTCGGGTTAGGTTTAGGGTTAATGCTAGCGTTAGGATTATAGCTAGGGATTTGTTATTTCTAGGGTTAGTGCTAGGGTTAGGGCTAGGGTTATGGCTAGGGTTAGGTTTAGGGTGAGGGTTAGGGTTAGGGCTAGGGTTAGGGTTAGGACTTGGGTTATGGCTAGGGTTAGAATTAGGGCTAGGGTTAAGGTTAGGGCTAGGGTTAGGTTAGGGTTAGGGTTATGTTTAGGTCTAGGTTTAGGGTTAGGGTTAGGGCTAGTGTTAGGTTTTTTGCTAGGGTTATGGTTAGTCCTAGGATTAGGATTAGGGCTTGGTTTAAGGTCAGTGTTAGGGCTAGGGTTAGGGTTAGTTTTAGTGCTAGGGTTAGGTTAGGACTATGGCTAGGCTTAGGGTTATGGTTATAGTTAAGGCTAGCATTATGTTTAGGGTTAGCGATAGGGTTATGGATAGGGTTAGGGTAAGGGTGAGGGTATATTTTCTTTCAACAATTTTATACAGTTTTATGCTTCTTTTCCGGGATGTGTAATGATTTCCAAAGCTACTTAAATATGGTAAATTTTCTATTTCATGGATTTCTGTCTTGTATGACATATATTTAGAGTTATGTGCTCCTTTAAGTACATAATATAGGTTTTATACATTATTTGATGATCTCTTTATTGTAATTAAGGTTTTCCTGGATATCAGATAGCTTTTCTGCACTAACCACTGACTTGGAGCATTATTTTTCTACATATCTCATGCAAGTTCTTGCCTATTTACTGTTTTTTTCTCTGAATTACTGTTTTCTTGTCGTTTCCAATATTAGTCCTTCTTTTCCAAGTATAAGCATTGGGAACATGGACAAACAACTACCTAAACACTGTTCTGAACCTGAAAGGTCTGGAACATTGTCTCTGAACTATGTAATAGAGTTTAATACTACATTGCAGAGAAGTGTAAGACTTTCCAAAGCTGCCTAATGTGTTATTTCTCTATTTCAAGGGTATTCTGCCTTGAATGACACACCTTTACCGATCTAGGTTACTTCAAGTAAACAATATAGGAATCATACACTGTTTCATTTGATCTTAACACTAATTCAGGATTTCCTGGATCGTAGATACCTTTTATAAACTAACAAGAGACTTGGTGAAGTGTTTTATACATGTTCTATGTGAGTTCTCATCTATTTACTGTTATTTTCCCAGAATAACTGATGTTTTCTTAGAGTTTCTAACATTCGGCATTCTTGTCCAGGTATAAGCATTGGGAACATGGACAAACAACTACCTAAACATTGTTCTGAACCTGAAAAGCTCGGGAAAATTGTCTCTCAACTATGTTATAGAGTTTAATGATACATTTCACTGAAGTGTGAGGCTTTTCAAAGTTCTTAATTTGTATATTTCTCTCTTTCAAGCTTTGTGTAACATATATGTAAAGTTCTAGGTTCCTTTAAGTAAAAAATATAGGATTCATGCATTGTTTAATGTGTTCTCAACTCGAATTAAGGAATTCCTGGATGTTAGATATCTTTTCAGCACTAAGAACTGACTTGGAGAAGCTGTTTCAGCTGTTCTAAACGAGTTCTCATTTATTTACTGTCATTTTCTCTGAATTATACATGTTTTCATATAGTTTCATATATTAGGCCTTCTTGTCCAAGTATAAGCATTGCCCACATAAACAAACAACTTCCTAAACACTTTTATGAATAGAAGAAGCTCGAGAACATTGTCCCTCAACTATGTTATAGAGTGTATTGCTACATTAAAGTGAACTATAAGGCTTTGCAAAGCTGTACAATTTGCTCATTTCTCACTTTCAAGCCTTGTTTGACACACTTGTAGAGTTCTAGGCTACTTTCAGTAAATAAAAAAGGTTTCATACAACTGTTTAATGTGCTCTTAACACTAATTAAGGATTTCCGGGATCTTAGATACCTTTTCTACACTAAAAACTGACTTGGAGAAGCTGTTTCAGCTGTTCTAAACGAGTTCTCATCTATTGGGTCGGCAACTAAGTAATTGCGGGTTTCACACATATATGGCTTCAGTTGAATTTTTAGGTTTGCAGACGTAGTACAAATGTAAAACACATTTTGTATTTGATAGTTGACTATTCAGCTGTTAATCAGTAAAAAAAGTTTTTTGATCTGTTTTGTAGTTTTTGTTTGGCGTTCGTTGAAAAATGGAAAATCAAAAGGAACATTTTCGTCATATTTTGCTTTTTTATTTCCGCAAGGGAAAAACGCATCACAAGCTCATAAAAAGTTATGTGCTGTTTATGGTGACGAAGCCTTAAAAGAACGGCAGTGTCAAAATTGGTTTGCCAAATTTCGTTCTGGTAATTTTTCACTCAAAGATGAAAGACGCTCTGGTCGTCCAGTTGAAGTTGATGACGCCCTAATCAAAGCAATAATCAATTCGGACTGTCACAGTACAACACGTGAGATTGCAGAGAAGCTTCATGTATCACATACATGCATTGAAAATCACTTAAAACAACTTGGCTATGTTCAAAAACTCGATACATGGGTTCCTCACGAACTGAAAGAATCACAGTTAACGCAACGCATTAGCAGCTGCGATTTGCTAAAGAAACGTAATGAAAATGATCCATTTTTAAAACGACTGATAACTGGCGATGAAAAATGGGTTGTTTACAACAATATCAAGCGGAAAAGATCGTGGAGCAGGCCAGGTGAACCAACTCAAACAACATCAAAAGCTGATATTCATCAAAAGAAGGTTTTGTTATCAGTTTGGTGGGATTACAAAGGAATTGTCTACTTTGAACTCTTACCACCCAACCGAACGATCAATTCTGATGTCTACATTGAACAACTAACGAAATTAAACAATGCAGTTGAAGAAAAGTGGCCCGAATTGACAAATCGAAAAGGTGTTGTATTCCATCATGACAATGCAAGGCCACACACATCTTTGGTCACTCGGCAAAAATTAATGGAGCTTGGTTGGGATGTTTTGCCAAATCCACCATATAGTCCTGACCTTGCACCATCTGATTACTTTTTGTTTCGATCTTTACAAAACTCCTTGAATGGTAAAAATTTCAATAATGATGATGATGTCAAATCGTACCTGATTCAGTTTTTTGCTAATAAAAAACAGAAGTTTTTTGAACGTGGGATTATGATGCTGCCTGAAAGATGGCAAAAGGTCATTGATCAAAATGGGCAATACATTAAAGAATAAAGTTATTTAGTTCCATGAAAAAATTGTCTTTGATTTTCTTTTAAAAATCCGCAATTACTTAGCTGCCGACCCAATATTTACTGACATTTTCTACGAATTATTCATGTTTTCATGTAGTTTCCTATTTTAGACCTTCCTGTCCAAGGATAAGCACTGCACACATATAAAAACAACTTCCTACACACTGTTATGACCAGAAGAAGCTTGGCAACATTGTCTTTCATCTAAGTTATAGAGTGTAATACTACATTGCAGTGAAGTGTAAGGATTTCCAACGCTGCTGAATGTGTTTATTTCTCTATTTCAATGGTATTCTGCCTTGTATGACACACATTTACTGTTCTAGGCTCATTTAATTAAACAATATGGGATTCATACAATGTTGCGTGTGATCTTAACTCTAATTTAGGATTTTCTGGATCTTAGATACCTTTTATAAACTAACAACAGACTTGGAGAAGTGTTTTATATATGTTCTTTGCCAGTTCTCATCAATTTACTTTTATTTTCCCAGAATTAGTGATGTTTTCTCACATTTCCAACATTTGGCCTTCTTCTCCAGGTATATGCATTGGGAACATGGATAAAGAACTACCTAAACACTGTTATGAACCTGAAAAGCTCTGGAACAATGTCTCTCAACTATGTTATACAGTTTAATGATACATTTCAGTGAAGTGCAAGGCTTTCTAAAGCTACTTATTTTGCTTATTTCTCTCTTTTTAGCTTTGTGTGACATACATTTAAAGTTCTACACTCCTTTAAGTAAAAAATATAGGATCCATACACTGTTTAATGTGCTCTCAACTCGAATTAAGGAATTCCTGCATGTTAGATACCTTTTCAACACTAAGAACTGACTTGGAGAAGCTGTTTCAGCGGTTCTAAACGAGTTCTCATCTATTTTCTGTCATTTTCTCTGAATTATTCATGTTATCATGGAGTTTCCTATATTACGCCTTCATGTCCAAGTATAGACATTGCCCACATATACAAACAACTTCCTAAACACTGTTATGAACAGAAGAAACTCGAGAACATTGTCCCTCAACTTTGTTATAGATTGTAATGCTACATTACATTGAACTGTAAGGCTTTAAAAAGCTGTTCAATTTGCACATTTCTTATTTTCAAGCCTTGTTTGACACACATGTAGAGTTCTAGGCTACTTTTAAGTAAATATAAGAGGTTTCCTACACTGTTTAATGTGCTCTTAACAAAATTAAGGATTTCTTGTATATTAGATACCTTTTCTATACTATCAATAAAAACTGACTTGGAGAAACTGTTTCACCTGTTCTAAATGAGTTCTCATCTATTTACTGACATTTTCTCTGAATTATTCATGTTTTCATGTAGTTTCCTACATTAGGCCTTCTTGTCCAAGTATAAGCACAGCCCACATATAAAAACAACTTCCTAAACACTGTTATGACCAGAAGAAGCTTGGGAACATTGTCTCTCAACTATGTTATAGAGTGTAATTCTACATTGCAATGTACTATAAGGATGGCCAAAGCTGCTGAATGTGTATATTTCTCTATTTCAATGGTATTCTGCCATGTATGACACACATTTATCGTTCTAGGCTCCTTTAAGTAAACAATATAGGATTCATACAATGTTTCATGTGGTCTTAACTCTAATTTAGGATTTCCTGGATCTTAGATACCTTTTATAAAGTAACAACAGACTTGGAGAGGGTTGTATACATGTTCTATGCCAGTTCTCATCTATTTACTTTTATTTTCCCATAATTAGTGATGTTTTCTCATAGTTTCTAACATTCGGCCTTCTTCTCCAGGTATAGGCATTGGGAACATGGATAAACAACTACCTAAACACTGTTATGAACCTGAAAAGCTCGGGAACATTGTCTCTCAGCTTATACTTGGACAAGAAGGCCTAATATAGGAAACTACATGAAAGTTCTATGTTATACAGTTTAATGATACATTTCAGTGAAGTTTAAGGCTTTCCAAAGCTACTTAATTTGCTTATTTTTCTCTTTTTAGCTTTGTTTGACATACATTTAAAGTTCTACACTCCTTTAAGTAAAAAATATAGGATTCACACACTCTTTAATGTGCTCTCAACTCGAATTAAGGAATTCCTGGATGTTAGATACCTTTTCAACACTAAGAACTGACTTGGAGAAGCTGTTTCCGCTGTTCAAAACGAGTTCTCATCTATAATATTTACTCTCATTTTCTCTGAATTATACATGTTTTCATGTAGTTTCCTATATGAGGCCTTCTTGTCCAAGTATAAGCAGAGCCCACATATAAAAACAACTTCCTACACACTGTTATGAACAGAAGAAGCTCGAGAACATTGTCCCTCAACTATGTTATAGAGTGTATTGCTACATTTCAGTGAAGTGTAAGGCTTTCAAAAGCTACTTAATTTGCTTAGTTTTCTCTATCTAGCTTTGTGAGACATACATTTAGAGTTCGAGGCTCCTTCAAGTAAAAAATATAGAATTCGTACACTGTTTAATGTGCATTCAACTCCTATTAAGGAATTCCTGGATATCAGATACCTTTTCAACACTAAGAACTGACTTGGAGAAGCTGTTTCAGCGGTTCTAAACGAGTTCTCATCTATTTTCTGTCATTTTCTCTGAATTATTCATGTTATCATGGAGTTTCCTATATTAGGCCTTCATGTCCAAGTATAGACATTGCCCACATATACAAACAACTTCCTAAACACTGTTATGAACAGAAGAAGCTCGAGAACATTGTCCCTCAACTATGTAATAGAGTGTAATGTAATAGAGTGCTACGTTGCAGTGAAGTGTTTGGCTTTCCAAAGCTGCTTAATGTGTTTATTTCCTGGATCTTAGATACATTTTATAAACAAACAAAAAATTGGAGAAGTGTTTTATACATGTTCTATGCGAGTTTTCATCTATTTACAGTTATTTTTCCAAAATTACTGATGTTTGCTCATAGTTTCTTACATTAGGCCTTCTGGTCCAGGTATAAGCATTGGGAACATGGACAAACCACTACCTAAACACTGTTAGGAACCTGAAAAGCTGGGGAACATTGTCTCTCAACTATGGTATAGAGTTTAGTGATACATTTCAGTGAATTGTAAGGCTTTCCAAAGCTACTTAATTTGGTTATGTCTTTCTTTCCAGCTTTGTGTGACATACATTTAACGTTCTAGGCTCCTTTAAGTATAAAATATAGGATTCATACACTGTTTAATGTGCTCTTAACCCTAATTAATGATTTCCTGGATCTTAGATACGTTTTCTACACTAAAAACTGACTTGGAGACTCTCTTTCAGCTGTTCTAAATGAGTTCTCATCTATTTACTTACATTTTTTCTGAATTATTGAAATTTTCATGTAGTTTCTTATTAGGCTTTCTTCTCCTAGTATAAGCATAGCCCACATATACCAAGAACTTCCTACACAGTTAAGAACAGAAGAAGCTCGAGAACATTGTTCCTCAACTATGTTATAGAGTGTAATTCTATATTACAGTGAAATGTAATGCTTTCCAAAGCTGCTCAATTTGCTTATTTCTCTCTTTCAAGCCTCGTGTGACACACATGTAAAGTTATAGGCTACTTAAGTAAATAAAAAAGGTTTCATACACTGTTTAATGTGCTCTTTATTTAAGGATTCCCTGGATCGTAGATACCTTTACTTCACTAAGAACTTACTTGGAGATTCGGTTTCAGCTGTTCTAAATGAGTTATCATCTATTTACTGACATTTTCTCTGAATTATTCATGTTTTCATGTAGTTTCTTATATTAGGCTTCTTGTCTAAGTATAAGCATAGCCCACATTTACAAACAACTTTCTACACACTGTTATGGATCAGAGAAGATTGGGAATATTGTCTCTCAACTATGTTTGAGATGTTTAATGCTACAATGCAGTAAATTCTCAGACTTTCCCTGGCTGCTTAATTGTGCTTATTTCTCTCTTTCAAGTCATGTGTGGCACACATTTTAAGTTCTAGGCTACTTTCAGTAAATAATATAAGTTTCATACACTGTTTAATGTGCTTTTTTTGTTTAATTAAAAATTTCCTGGATCTTAGAGATCTTTTCTCCAGTAACAACTGACTTGGAGAAATCTCATTCAGCTGTTCTATATGAGGTCTCATCTATTTATTGTTAATTTCTCTGTATTACTCATATTTTCTTGTAGTTTCTTATATTAGGCATTCTTATCAAAATATACGCATTGCACAATGGTCAAACAACGTGCTACACACTGTTATTATGTTGACAAGCTAGGGTTAGGATTAGGGTTAGGGTTAGGGTTAAGGTTAGGGTTAGGGTTAGGGATAGGGCTCGGGTTAGAGTTGGGGTTAGGGTTAGGGTTAGGGTTAGGGTTAGGGTTAGGGCTAGGGTTAGGGTTAGGGTTCAGGTTAGGTTTATTGCTACGGTTAGGGTTAGGGTTAGGCCTAGGGTTAGGGTTATGGTTAGGTTACGATTAGGGCTAGGGTTAGGGTTAGGATTAGTGCTAGGGTTAGGGTTAGGGTTAGGGCTAGGGTTAGGGTTAGGATTAGGGCAAGGGTTAGGGTTAGGGCTAGTGTTAGGGTTAGGGCTAGGTTTAGGATTAGCGTTAGGGCTAGGGTTAGGGTTAGGGTTAGGGTTAGAGTTATTGCTAGGGTTAGGGTTAGGGCTAGGGTTCCGGTTATGGTTAGGGCTAGGGTTAGAGTTAAGGTTAGGCTTAGGGATAGGTTTATTGCTGGGGTTAGGGTTAGGCTGAGGATTAGGTTTATGGCTAGCGTTAGGGTTAGGGTTAGTGCTAGGTTTAGGGTTAGGGCTAGGGTTAGTGTTATTGCTAGTGTTAAGGTTAGGGCTAGGTTTAGGGTTATTGCTAGGGTTACTGTTAGGGTTACGGTTAGTGTTAGGGTTTGGATTAGGGCTAGGGTTTGAGTTAGGAGTAGGTTTAGGGTTATGGATAGGGCTACAGTTAGGGCTAGGTTTAGGGATAGGGTTAGGGCTAAGGTTAGGGTTATTGCTAGGGTTAGGAGTAGGGTTAGTGTTAGGTTTAGGGCTTGGGTTAGGTTTATTTCTAGAGTTAGGGACAGGGCTCAGGTTAGAGTTAGGGTTAGAGTTAGGGTTAGGGCTAGGGCTAGGGTTAGGGTTAGGGTTAGGGTTAGGTTTATTGCTAGGGTTAGGGTAAGGGTTAGGGTTAGGGTTAGGGTTAGGGTTACGGTTAGGGTTAGGCTTAGGGCTAGGGTTAGGGTTATTGTTAGGTTTGGATTAGTGCTAGGGCAAGGGTTAGGGCTAGGGTAAGGGTTAGCGTTAGGGCTAGAGTTAGGCTTAGAGTTAGGGCTAGGGTTAGGGTTAGGGTTAGGGTTAGGGCTAGGGTTCCGGTTAAGGTTAGGGCTAGGGTTATTTTTAGGGTTAGGCTTAGGGATAGGTTTATTGCTATGGTTAGGGTTAGGTTTAGGATTAGGTTTAGGGCTAGAGTTAGGGTTAGGGTTAGGGCTAGGTTTATGGTTTGGGCTAGGGTTAATGTTATTGCTAGCGTTAAGGTTAGGGCTAGGTTTAGGGTTATTGCTAGGGTTAGGGTTAAGGTTACAGTTAGTGTTAGGGTTAATTTTAGGGCTAGGGTGAGAGTTAGGACTGGGGTTAAGGTTTTGGTTAGGGCTAGAGTTAGGGCTAGGTTTAGGGTTAGGGTTAGGGCTAAGGTTAGGGTTACTGCTATAGTTAGGGGTAGGGTTAGTGTTAGGTTTAGGGCTGGGGTTAGGTTAATTGCTAGGGTTAGGCACAGGGATTGGGTTAGAGTTAGGGTTCGAGTTAGGGTTACGGTTAGGGCTAGCATTAGGGTTAGGGTTAGGGTTAGGTTTATTGGTAGGGTTAGGTTTAGGGTTAGGCTTAGAATTATGGTTAGGGTTAGGGCTAGGTTTAGGGTTAGGGTTAGGGCTAGGGATGGGTTATTGCTAGGGTTAGTGCTATGATTAGGGTTAGGGTTAAGGCTAGGGTTATGGCTATGTTTAGGTTTAGGATTAGGGTTAAGAATATGGCTAGGGTTAGGTTTAGGGTTAGGGCTAGCATTAGGTGTAGGGTTAGGGTTAGGGTTAGGATTAGTGCGAGGGTTAGTGTTAGAGGTAGGGTTAGGGCTAGGGTTAGGGTTAGGATTAGAGCTAGGGTTAGGGTTATGGTTAGTGTTAGGGTTAGTTTGAGAGCTAGGGTTCGGGTTTGGGTTAGGGTTATTTTTAGATCTTGGGTTAGGGTTAGGGTTAGGGTTAGGGTTAGGGTTAGGATTAGGGTTAGGGTTAGGGGTAGGGTTAGGGTTAGGGTTCGGGTTAGTGTTAGGGTTAGTTTGAGAGCTAGGGTTAGTGCTTGGGTTAGGGTTAGTGTTAGGGCTAGGGTTAGGGTTAGGGCTAGAATTAGGGTTAGGGTTAGGGCTAGGTGTAGGGTTAGGTTTAGGGCTTGGGTTAGGGTTAGAGCTGGTTTAGGGTTAAGGCTAGTGTGAGGTTTAGGGTTAGGGCTAGGATTAGGGTTAGTGCTAGGGTTAGGTTTAGGGTTAGAGTTATGGTTAGGTTTAGGGCTAGGTTTAGGGTAAGTGTTAGGGTTAGGGTTAGGGATAGGGCTAGGTTTAGGGTTAGGTCTAGGGTGACAGTTAGGGTTAGTGCTAGGAATCAGTTATTGTTAGGGTTAGTGCTATGGTTAGGGTTAGGATTAGGGCTAGGGTTATGGTTAGGGGTATGTCTAGGATTAGGGTTAAGGTTAGGGCTAGGGTTTGATTTAGGGTTAGGGCTAGTGTTAGCTTTAGGGTTAGCGTTAGGGTTAGGTTTAGGGTTAGGGTTAGGGTTAGTTTGAGAGCTAGGGTTAGGGTTTGGGTTAGGGTTGTTTTTAGGGCTTCGGTTAGGGTTTGGGTTAGGGTTAGGGTTAGGGTTAGGGTTGGGTTAGGGCTAGTGTTAGAGTTAGGACTAGGGTTAAGGTTATGGTAAAGGCTAGAGTTAGGGCTAGGTTTAGGCTTAGGTTTAGGGCAAGGGTTAGGTTTATTGCTAGGGTTAGGGGTAGGGTTAGTGTTAGGTTTACTGCTAGGGTTAGGTTTATTGCTAGGGTTAGGCAGAGGGATCGGGTTAGAGTTAGGGTTCGAGTTATGGTTAGGGTTAGGGTTAGGGTTACCGTTAGTGTTAGGGTTAGGGTTATGGTTACGGTTCAGGTTAGGTTTGCTGTTTCGGTTATGGTTAGGGGTACGGCTAGGGTTAGGGTTATGGTTAGGTTAGGATTAGGGCTAGGTTAGGGTTAGTATTAGTGCTAGGGTTAGGATTAGGGTTAGGGCTAGGGTTAGTGTTAGGGTTAGTTTGAGAGCTAGGGTTAGGGTTTGATTTAGGGGATCTTTAGGACTTGGGTTAGGGTTAGGGTTAGGAATAGGGTTAGGGTTAGGGTTACGGTTAGGGTTAGGGTTAGAGCTAGGGTTAGGGTTACGGTTCAGGTTAGGTTTATTTCTAAGGTTAGGGTTAGGGTTAGGGTTAGGTTTAGGGTTAGGGTTAGGGCTAGGGTTAGGATTAGGGCTTGGGTTAGGGTTAGTGTTAGGGCTAGGGTTAGGAATAGGGTTAGAATTAGGTTTAGCGTTAGGGCTAGGTGTAGGGTTAGGTTTAGGGCTAGGGTTAGGGCTAGAGCTAGGTTTAGGGTTCAGGATAGTGTGAGGGTTAGGTTTAGGGCTTGGGTTAAGGTTAGTTTTAGGGCTAGTGTTAGGTTTAGGGTTAGAGTTATGGTTAGGGTTAGGGATAGGTTTAGGGTAAGGGCTAGGGTTAGGGATAGGGCTAGGCTTAGGGTTAGGGCTAGGGTGAGGGTTAGGGATAGGGCTAGGGATGGTTTATTGCTAGGGTTAGTGCTATTTTTATGGTTAGGGGTAGGGATAGCGTTATGGCTAGGGTTAGAGTTAGGACTAGGTTTTGCGTTATGGTTAGGGCTAGAGTTAGGGCTAGTTTTAGGGTTAGGGTTAGGGCTAAGGTTAGGGTTATTGCTAGGGTTAGGGTTAAGGTTAGAGTTAGGGTTAGGGCTAGGGTTAGGTTTCGTGCTAGTGTTAGGGTTAGGGTTACAGCTAGATTTAGTGTTAGGGTTAGGGCTAGGGATGGGTTATTGCTAGTGTTAGGGCTAGGGTTAGACTTAGGTTTAGGGCTTGGGTTATGGCTAGGGTTAGATTTAGGGTTAGGGTTAGGGTTAGGGCTAGGTTTAGGGTTATGGCTAGTGTTAGGGTTAGGGCTAGGGTGAGGGTTAGAGTTAGTGTTAGGGCTAGGTTTTGTGTTAGGGTTAGTGCTAGGGTTAGGGTTAGGGGTAGCGTTAGTGTTAGGTTTAGGGCTAGGGTTAGGTTTATTGCTAGGGTTAGGGATAGGGCTCAGGTTAGGGTTAGGGTTAGGGTTAGGGTTAGGTTTATTGCTAGGGTTAGGATTAGGTTTATTGCTAGGTTTAGGGTTAGGGCTAGGGTTAGGGTTATGGTTCAGGTTAGGTTTATTGCTACAGTTAGGGTTACGGTTAGGGCTCTCTTTAGGGTTATGGTTAGGTGGGGATTAGGGCCAGGGTTAGGGTTAGGGTTAGGCTTTGTGTTAGGTTTATTGCTAGGGTTAGTGTTAGGCTTATGATTAGGTTTAGGGCTAGAGTTAGGGTTAGGGTTAGGGCTAGGTTTAGGGTTAGGGCTATGGTTAGTGTTATTGCTAGCGTTAAGGTCAGGGCTAGGTTTAGGGTTATTGCTAGGGTTTTGGTTAGGGTTCCGGTTAGAGTTAGGGTTAGGGTTAGGGATATGATTAGAGTTAGGTCTAGGGTTAGGGTTATGGTTAGGGCTAGAGTTAGGTCTAGGTTTAGGGTTTGGGTTAGAGCTAAGGTTACGGTTATTGCTAGGGTTAGAGACAGGGCTCGGGTTAGAGTTATGGTTAGAATTAGGGTTAGGGTTAGGGTTAGGGTTAGGGTTAGGGTTATGGTTAGGTTTATTGCTAGGGTTAGGTTTAGGGTTAGGTTTAGGGTTAGGGTTTGGGTTAGGGTTACGGTTACGGTTAGGGTTAGGGCTATGGTTAGGGTTACGGTTCAGGTTAGGTTTACTGCTACGGTTAGGGTTAGGATTACGGCTAGGGTTAGGGTTATGGTTAGGTTAGGATTAGGGCTAGGGTTAGGATTAGGGTTAGGGCTAGGGTTAGTGTTAGGGTTAGTTTGAGAGCTAGGGTTAGGGTTTGGGTTAGGGGATTTTTAAGGCCTTGGTAAGGGTTAGGTTTAGGGATAGGGTTAGGGTTAGGGTTACGATTAGGGTTAGGGTTAGGGCTAGTGTTAGGGTTACGGTTCAGGTTAGGTTTATTGCTACAGTTAGCGTTAGGGTTAGGGTTAGGGTTAGGGTTAGGTTTAGATTTAAGGTTAGGGTTAGGGGTACGGTTAGGATTAGGGCTTGGGTTAGGGTTAGTGTTAGAGCTAGTGTTAGGGTTAGGGCTAGAATAAGGGTTAGGGTTAGGGCTAGGTGTAGGTTTAGGTTTAGGGCTAGGGTTAGTGCTAGAGCTAGGTTTAGGGTTAAGGCTAGTGTGAGGGTTAGGGTTAGGGCTAGGATTAGGGTTAGGGCTAGGGTTAGGGTTAGGGTTAGAGTTATGGTTAGGATTAGGGCTAGGGTTAGAGTTACGGTTAGGATTAGGGCTAGAGTTACGGTTAGGATTAAGGTTAGGTTTAGGGTTACAGTTAGGGTTAGGTTTAGGGCTAGGATTAAAGTTAGGGTTAGTGCGAGGGTAAGTGTTAGGGTTAGGGTTAGGGTTAGGGTTACAGTTAGGGTTAGGTTTAGGGCGAGGATTAAAGTTAGGGTTAGTGCGAGGGTAAGTGTTAGGGTTAGGGTTAGGGTTAGGGTTAGGGCTCGGGTTAGGGTTAGGGCTAGGAATGGGTTATTGCTGGGGTTAGGGCTAGGAATGGGTTATTGCTAGGGTTAGGGTTATGTTTAGGGCTCGGTTTATTGCTAGGGTTAGAGTTAGGACTAGGGTTAGGGTTACTGTTAGGGCTAGAGTTAGGTCTAGGTTTAGGGTTAGGGTTAGGGCTAAGGTTAGGGCTAAGGTTAGCGTTAGTGTTAGTGCTAGGGTTAGGGTTAGGGCTAGAATTAGGATTAGGATTAGGGCTAGATGTAGTGTTAGGTTTAGGGTTAGGGTTAGGGTTAGGGCTAGGTTATGGGATAGGGCTAGGGTTAGGGTTAGGGCTAGGGTGAGGGTTGGGGATAGGGCTAGGGATCGATTATTGCTAGGGTTAGTGCTATGGTTAGGGTTATGTTTAGGGCTAGGTTTATTGCTAGGGTTAGAGTTAGGACTAGGGTTAGGGTTATGGTTAGGCCTAGAGTTAGGGCTAGGTTTAGGGTTAGGGTTAAGGCTAAGTTTAGGGTTATTGCTAGGGTTAGGGATAGGGCTCGGGTTAGAGTTGGGGTTAGAGTTACGGTTAGGGTTAGGGGTAGGGTTAGGGTTAGGGTTAGGGTTAGGTTTATTGCTAGGGTTACGGTTAGGGTTAGGGTTAGGGTTACAGTTAGGGTTAGGTTTAGGGCGAGGATTAAAGTAAGGGTTAAGGTTAGGTTTATTGCTACGGTTAGGGTTAGGGTTAGGGCTCTTGTTAGGGTTATTGTTAGGTTAGGATTAGGGCTAGGGTTAGGGTTAGGATTAGTGTGAGGGTAAGTGTTAGGGTTAAGGTTAGGGCTAGGGTTAGGGTTAGGGTTAGGGCTAGGGTTAGGGTTATGGTTAGTGTTAGGGTTAGTTTGAGAGCTAGTGTTAGGGTTTGGGTTAGGGTTATTTTTAGATCTTGGGTTAGGGTTAGGGTTAGGGATAGGGTTAGGTTTAGAATTAGGATTAGGGTTAGGGTTAGGTTTTGGGTTAGTGTTAGGGTTAGTTTGAGAGCTAGGGTTAGGGCTTGGGTTAGGGTTAGTGTTAGGGCTAGTGTTAGGGTTAGGGCTAGAATTAGGATTAGGGTTAGGGCTAGGTTTAGGGTTAGGTTTAGGGCTAGGGTTAGGGTTAGAGCTAGGTTTAGGGTTAAGGCTAGTGTGAGGGTTAGGTTAGGGCTACGATTAGGGTTAGTGCTAGGGTTAGGTTTAGGGTTAGAGTTATGGTTAGGTTTAGGGCTAGGTTTAGGGTAAGGGTTAGGGCTAGCGTTAGGGATAGGACTAGGGTTAGGGCTAGGTCTAGGGTGAGGGTTAGGGTTAGGGCTAGGAATGGGTTATTGCTAGGGTTATTGCTATGGTTAGGGTTAGGATTAGGGCTAGGGTTATGGCTAGGGTTAGGTCTAGGATTAGGGTGACGGTTAGGGCTAGGGTTTGGGTTAGGGTTAGGGCTAGTGTTAGGTTTAGGGTTAGGGTTAGGGTTAGGTTTAGGGTTAGGGTTAGGGTTAGTTTGAGAGCTACGGTTAGGGTTTGGGTTAGGGTTGTTTTTAGGGCTTCGGTTAGGGTTTGGTTTAGGGTTAGGGTTAGGGTTAGGGTTGGGTTAGGGCTAGTGTTAGAGTTAGGACTAGGGTTAAGGTTATGGTAAAAGCTAGAGTTAGGGCTAGGTTTAGGGTTACGGTTAGGGCAAAGGTTAGGGTTATTGCTAGGGTTAGAGGTAGGGTTAGTGTTAGGTTTAGGGCTAGGGTTAGGTTTATTGCTAGGGTTAGGCAGAGGGATCGGGTTAGAGTTCAGGTTGGAGTTAGGGTTAGGGTTAGGGTTACGGTTAGGGTTAGGGTTAGGGTTACGGTTACGGTTCAGGTTAGGTTTATTGCTACATTTTGGGTTAGGGTTAAGGTTAGGGTTAGGTTTAGGTTTAGGGTTAGGGTTAGGGCTAGGGTTAGGATTAGGGCTTGGGTTAGGGTTAGTGTTAGGGCTAGGGTTAGGGTTTGGGCTAGAATAAGGGTTAGGGTTAGGGCTAGGTGTAGGTTTAGGTTTAGGGCTAGGGTTAGTGCTAGAGCTAGGTTTAGGGTTAAGGCTAGTGTGAGGGTTAGGGTTAGGGGTAGGATTAGGGTTAGGGCTAGGGTTAGGGTTAGGGTTAGGGTTAGGGTTAGGGTGAGGATTTGGGATAGGGCTACAGATGGGTTATTGCTAGCGTTAGTGCTATTTTTAGGGTTAGGGTTAGGGTTAGGGCTAGGGTTAGGGTTAGGGTTAGGGCTAGGGTTAGGGTTAGGGTTCGGGTTAGGGTTACGGCTAGGGTTAGGATTAGGGCTTGGGTTAGGTTTAGTGTTAGGGCTAGGGTTAGGGTTAGTGCTAGAATTAGGGTTAGGGTTAGGGCTAGGTGTAGGTTTAGGTTTAGGGCTAGGGTAAGGGTTAGAACTAGGTTTATGGTTAAGATTAGTGTGAGGGTTAGGGTTAGGGTAGGGTTAGGGATAGGGCTAGGGTTAGGGTTAGGGCTAGGGTGAGTATTTGGGATAGGGCTACAGATGGGTTATTGCTAGCGTTAGTGCTATTTTTAGGGTTAGGGTTAGGGTTAAGGCTAGGGTTATGGCTAGGGTTAGAGTTAGGACTAGGTTTAGCGTTATGGTTAGGGCTAGAGTTAGGGCTAGGTTTAGGGTTAGGGATAGGGCTAAGGTTAGGGTTATTGCTAGAGTTAGGGTTAGAGTTAGAGTTAGGGTTAGGGCTAGGTTTAGGTTTAGTGCTAGTGTTAGGGTTAGGGTTACAGCTAGATTTAGGGTTAAGGTTAGGGCTAGGGATGGGTTATTGCTAGGGTTAGAGCTAGGGTTAGAGTTAGGTTTAGGGCTTGGGTTATGGCTAGGGTTAGATTTAGGGTTAGGGTCAGGGTTAGGGCTAGGTTTATGGTTTGTGCTTGGGTTATGGCTCCGGTTAGAGTTAGGGCTAGGGTTAGGGTTATGGCTAGTGTTAGGGTTAGGGCTAGAGTGAGGGTAAGGGTTAGTGTTAGGGCTAGGTTTAGTGTTAGGGTTATGGCTAAGGTTAGAGTTAGGGGTAGGGTTAGTGTTAGTTTTAGGGCTTGGGTTAGGGTTATGGCTAGTGTTAGGTTTAGGGCTAGCGTGAGTGTTTGGGTTAGTGTTAGGGCTAGGTTTAGTGTTAGGGTTAGTGCTAGGGTTAGGGTTAGGGGTAGAGTTAGTGTTAGGTTTATTGCTAGGGTTAGGGATAGGGCTCGGGTTAGAGTTAGGGTTAGGGTTAGGGTTAGTGCTAGGGTTAGGGTTAGGGTTAGGTTTATTGCTAGGGTTAGGATTAGGTTTATTGCTATGGTTAGGGTTAGGGCTAGGGTTAGGGTTATGGTTCAAGTAAGGTTTATTGCTACGTTTAGGGTTACGGTTTGGGCTCTGGTTAGGGTTATGGTTAGGTTAGGATTTGGGCTAGGGTTAGGGTTAGGATTATTGCGAGGGTTAGGTATAGGATTAGGGTTAGGGGTAAGGTTAGGGTTAGGGCTAGTGTTGGGGTTAGGGCTCAGGTTTCTGTTATTGTTAGGGCTTGGGTTAGGGTTAGGGGTAGGGTTAGTGTTAGGTTTAGGGCTAGGGTTAGGGTTATGGCTAGTGTTAGGGTTAGGGCTAGGGTGAGGGTTAGGGTTAGTGTTAGGGCTAGGTTTAATGTTAGGGTTAGTGCTAGGGTTAGGGTTAGGGGTAGAGTTAGTGTTAGGTTTAGGGCTAGGGTTAGGTTTATTGCTAGGGTTAGGGACAGGGCTCGGGTTAGAGTTAGAGTTAGGGTAAGGGTTAGTGCTAGGGTTAGGTTAGGGTTAGGTTTATTGCTAGGGTTAGGATTAGGTTTATTGCTAGGGTTAGGGTTAAGGCTAGGCTTAGGGTTACGGTTCAGGTTAGGTTTATTGCTACGGTTAGGGTTACTGTTAGGGCTCTGGTTAGGGTTATGGTTAGGTTGGGATTAGGGCTAGGTTTAGTTTTAGGATTAGTGCGAGGGTTAGGGGTAGGGTTAGGGTTAGGGGTAGGGTTAGGGTTAGGGCTAGTGTTAGGGTTAGGGCTAGGGTTCCTGTTATGGTCAGGTCTAGGGTTAGGGTTAGGCTTAGGATTAGGTTTAGGGCTAGAGTTAGGGTAAGGCTTCGGTTAGGGTTAGGGTTAGGGTTAGGGTTAGGGTTAGGCTTAGGATTAGGTTTAGGGCTAGAGTTAGGGTTAGGTTTGGGGCTAGGTTTAGGGTTAGGGCTAGGGTTAGTGTTATTGTTATCGTTAAGGTTAGGGCTATGTTTAGGGTTAGGGTTAGGGGTAGTTTAAGGTTAGGGTTAGTGTTAGGTTTAGTTTGAGATCTAGGGTTAGGGTTTGGGTTAGCGGATTTTTAGGGCTTGGGTTAGGGTTGGGGTTAGGGATAGCGTTAAGGTTAGGGTTATCGTTAGGGATAGTGTTAGGATTAGGTCTTGGGTTAGTGTTAGTGTTAGGGCTAGGGTTAGGGTTAGGACTATGGCTAGGGTTAGGGTTAGGGTTAGAATTAGGTTTAGGGTTAGGGCTAGGGTTAGTGTTAGGGTTCAGGTTAGTTTTATTGCTACTTTAGTGTTAGGTTTAGGGTTAGGGTTCGGGATATGGTTTGGGTTATGGTTAGGTTAGGATTAGGGCTAGGGTTAGGGTCATGATTATTGCTAGATTTAGGTTTAGGTTTAGGGCTAGGGTTAGGGATATGGTTAGGGCTAGGGTTAGGGTTAGAGTTACACTTAGGGTTAGGGTTAGGGTTTGGGTTATGTTTAGTGCTATGGTTCCGGTTATGGTTAGGGCTATTGTTAGGGTTAGGGTTTGGCTTAGGGTTAGGTTTATTGCTAGGGTTAGGGTAGGCTTAGGATTTGGATTAGGGCTAGACTTAGGGTTAGGTTCACGGCTAGGTTTAGGGTTAGGGCTAGGGTTAGTGTTATTGCTAGCGCTAAGTTTAGGGCTAGTTTAGGGTTAGGGTTAGGGCTAGGGTTAAGGTTATTGCTAGCATTAGGGTTAGGGTTAGGGTTAGGGTTAGGTTTAGGTTTAGGGCTAGGGTTAGGTTTAGGGTTAGGGTTAGTGTTAGGTTTAGTTTGAGAGCTAGGGTTAGGTTTTGTGTTAGGGGATTTTTGGGGCTTGGGTTAGGGTTAGGGTTAGGGATAGGGTTAGGGTTAGGGTTAGGTCTAGTGTTAGGATTATGGTTTGGGTTAGGGTTAGTTTTAGGGCTAGGGTTAGGGTTAGGGCTAGGGTTAGGGTTAGGTGTAGTGTTAGGGTTAGGGCTAGGGTTAGGTTTAGCGTTAGGGCTAGGGTTAGGGTTCGAGTTAGGGCTAGGGTTAGGGTTAGGGTTAGGGCTAGGGTTCCGGTTATGGTTAGGGATAGGGTTAGGGTTAGGCTTATGCTTAGGTATAGGTTTATTTCTAGGGTTATGGTTAGGCTTAGGATTAGGTTTAGGGCTACAGTTAGGGTTAGGGTTAGTGCTAGTTTTAGGGTTAGGGCTAGGGTTAGTGTTATTACTGCCGTTAACGTTAGGGTAGGTTTAGGGTTATTGCTAGGGTTACTGTTAGGGTTACGGTTAGTGTTAGGGTTCGGATTAGGGTTAGGGTTAGAGTTAGGACTATGGTTAAGGTTATGGTTAGGGCTAGAGTTAGGGCTAGGTTTAGGGTTAGGGTTAGGGCTAAGGCTAGGGTTATTGCTAGGGTTAGGGTTAGGGTTAGGGTTAGGGTTAGGGTTCGTGTTCGGGTTAGGGCTAGGGTTAGGATTATGGCTTCGGTTAGGTTTAGTCTTAGGGCTAGGGTTAGGGTTAGGGCTAGAATAAGGGTTGGGGTTAGGGCTAGGTGTAGGTTTAGGTTTAGGGCTAGGGTTAGGGCTAGAGCTAGGTTTAGGGTTAAGACTAGTGTGAGGGTTAGGGTTAGGGCTAGGATTAGGGTTAGGGTTAGGATTAGGGTTAGGGTTAGGGTTAGAGTTATGGTTATGGTTAGGGCTAGGTTTAGGTTTAAGTTTAGGGCTAGGGTTAGGGATAGGGGTAAGGTTAGGGTTAGGGCTAGGGAGAGTTTTAGGGTTAGGGCTAGGGATGGTTTATTGCTAGGGTTAGTGCTATGGTTTGTTTTAGGGTTAGGGCTACGGTTTGGATTAGGGCTTGGTTTAGGGTTAGTGTTAGGGCTAGGTTTAGGGTTAGGACTAGGGCTCGGGTTAGGCTTAGGGTTAGAATTAGGGTTAGGGTTCGGGCAATGGTTAGTGTTAGGGTTCAGGTTAGGTTTATTGCTACGATTAGGGTTAGGGTTTGGGCTAGGGTTTGGGTTATGGTTAGGTAAGGATTTGGGCTAGGGTTAGGGTTAGGATTTGTGCTAGATTTAGGATTAGGGTTAGGGCTAGGGTTAGGAATATAGTTTGGGCTAGGTTTAGGGTTAGGGCTAGTGTTTGGGTTAGGGCTAGGTTTAGGGTTATTGCTAGTGTTAGGGTTAGGGTTACGGTTAGTGTTAGGGTTAGGGTTAGGGCTAGGGTTAGAGTTAGGACTAGGGTTAAGGTTATGGTTAGGGCTAGAGTTAGGGCTAGGTTTAAGGTTCGGGTTAGGGCTACGGTTAGGGTTATTGCTAGGGTTAGGGGTAGGGATAGTGTTAGGTTTAGGGCTATGGTTAGGTTTATTGCTAGGATTAGGCACAGAGATCAGATTAGAGTTAGGGTTCGAGTTAGAGTTAGGGTTAGGGCTAGGGTTAGGGTTAGGGTTAGGGTTAGGTTTATTTCTAGGGTTAGATTTAGGGTTAGGGTTAGGGTTAGGGTTAGGGCTAGGGTTAGTGATATGGTTAGGGCTAGGGTTAGGGTTAGGGCTAGTGTTAGGGTTAGGGCAAGGTTAGGTTTAGAGTTAGGGCTATGGTTAGGGTTAGGGTTAGGGTTAGGGTTAGTGCTAGTGTTCCAGTTATGGTTTGGGCTATTGTTAGGGTTAGGGTTAGGCTTAGGGTTAGGTTTATTGCTAGGGTTAGAGTTAGGCTTAGGATTAGTTTTAGTGCTAGAGTTAGGGTTAGGTTTAGGGCTAGGTTTAGGGTTAGGGCTATGGTTAGTGTTATTGCTAGCATTAAGGTTAGGGCTAGGTTAAGGGTTAGGGTTAGGACTAGGGTTAAGCTTATTGCTAGGGTTAGGGTTAGGGTTAGGGATTGGGTTAGGGCTAGGGTTAGGGTTAGGGTTAGGGTTAGGTTTAGTTTTAGGGTTAGTTTGAGAGCTAAGGTTAGGGTTTGGGTTAGGGTTATTTTTAGGGCTTTGGTTAGGGTTAGGGTTAGGGATAGGGTTTGGGTTAGGGTTAGGATTAGGGTTTGGGTTAATGTTAGGGTTACTGTTAAGGTTAGTTTGTGAGCTAGGGTTAGTGTTTGGGTTAGGGTTATTTTTAGGGCTTTTTTAGGGTTAGGGTTAGGGTTAGGGTTAGAGTTAGGGTTAGGTTTAGGGTTAGGGCTAGTGTTAGGGTTAGGGCTAGGTTTAGGTTTAGCATTATGGCTTGGTTTAGGGTTAGGGTTAGAGTTAGGGCTAGGGTTAGGTTTAGGGTTAGGGTTAGGGCTAGGGTTCCGGTTATGTTTAGGGTTAGGGTTAAGGTTAGTGTTAGGCTTAGGGATAGTTTTATTGCTAGTGTTAGGGTTAGGCTTAGGATTAGGTTTAGGGCTAGAGTTAGGGTTAGGGTTATGGCTAGATTTAGGGTTAGGGCTAGGGTCAGTGTTATTGCTAGCGTTAAGGTTAAGGCTAGGTTTAGGGTTATTGCTAGGGTTAGGGTTAGGGTTACGGTTAGTGTTAGGGTTAGGGTTAGGGCTATGGTTAGAGTTAGGACTAGGGTTAGGGTTTTCATTAGGGCTAGATTTAGGGTTAGGGTTAGGGCTAAGGTTAGTGTTATTGCTAGGGTTAGGGACAAGGCTCGGGTTACAGTTAGGGTTAGAGTTATGGTTAGGGTTAGGGCTAGGGTTAGGGTTATGGTTCAGGTTAGGTTTATTGCTACGGTTAGGGTTCGGGTTAGGGCTAGGGTTAGGGTTATGGTTAGGTTAGGATTAGGGCTAGGGTTAGGGTTAGGATTAGTGCTAGGGTTAGGATTAGGGTCAGGGCTATGGTTAGTGTTAGGGCTAGTTTGAGAGCTAGGGTTAGGGTTTGTTTTAGCGGTTTTTTAGGGCTAGGGTTAGGGTTATGGTTCAGGTTAGGTTTATTGCTGCGGTTAGGGTTAGGGTTAGGGCTAGGGTTAGGATTATGGCTTCGTTTAGGTTTAGTGTTAGGGCTAGGGTTAGGGTTAGGGCTAGAATAAGGGTTAGGGTTAGGGCTAGGTATAGGTTTAGGTTTAGGGCTAGGGTTAGGGCTAGAGCTAGGTTTAGGATTATGACTAGTGTGAGGGTTAGGGTTAGGGCTAGGATTAGGGTTAGGGCTAGGGTTAGGGTTAGGGTTAGAGTTATGGTTAGGTTTAGGGCTAGGTTTAGGGTTAAGTTTAGGGCTAGGGCTCGGGATAGGGCTAGGTTTAGGGTTAGGGCTATGGTTAGTGTTATTGCTAGCATTAAGGTTAGGGCTAGGTTAAGGGTTAGGGTTAGGACTAGGGTTAAGGTTATTGCTAGGGGTAGGGTTAGGGTTAGGGATAGGTTTAGAACTAGGGTTAGGGTTAGTCTTAGGGTTAGTTTTAGGGTTAGTTTGAGAGCTAAGGTTAGGGTTTGGGTTAGGCTTATTTTTAGGGCTTTGGTTAGAGTTAGGGTTAGGGTTAGGGATAGGGTTAGGGTTAGGGTTAGGGTTAGGATTAGGGTTTGGGTTAAGGTTAGGGTTAGTGTTAGGGTTAGTTTGTGAGCTAGGGTTAGGGTTTGGGTTAGGGTTATTTTTAGGCCTTTTTTAGGGTTAGGGTTATGGCTAGCGGTAGGGTTAGGGCTAGCGTGAGGGTTAGGGTTAGTTTTAGGGCTAGGTTTAGTGTTAGGGTTAGGGCTAGGGTTAGGGTTAGGAGTAGGGTTCTCATTTATTTACTGACATTTTCTCTGAATTATACATATTTTCATATAGTTTCCTATATTAGGTCTTCTTGTCCAAGTATAAGTATTGCCCACATATACAAACAAATTCCTATACACTGTTAGGAACAGAAAAAGCTCAAGAACATTGTCCCTCAACAATGTTAAAGAGTGTAATGCTACATTACAGTGAACTGTAAGTCTTTCTAAAGCTGTTCAATTTGCTCATTTCTCACTTTCAAGCCTTGTTTGACACACATGTAGAGTTACAGTCTACTTTAAGTAAATAAAACAGGTTACATACACTGTTTAATGTGCTCTTAACACTAATTAAGGATTTCCTGGAGCTTACATACCTTTCTACACTAAAAACTGACTTGGAGAATCTGTTTCAGCTGTTCTAAACGAGTTCTCATTTATTTACTAACATTTTCTCTGAATAATTCATGTTTTCATGTAGTTTCCTATATAAGGTCTTATTGTCCAAGTATAAGCATTGTCCACATATACAATCAACTTCCTACACACTGTTATGACCAGAAGAAGGTGGGAACATCGTCCCTCAACTATGTTATAGAGTGTATTGCTACATTTCAGTGAAGTGTAAGGCTTTCCAAAGCTACTTAATTTCCTTATTTCTCTCTTTCTAGCTTTGTGTGACATACATTTAAAGTTCTAGGCTCTTTTAAGTAAAAAATATATGATTCACACACACTTTAATGTGATATCAACTCAAATTAAGGAATTCCTGGATATTAGTCAGCATTTCAACACTAAGAACTGACTTGGAGAAGCTATTTCAGCTGTTCTAAATGAGTTCTCATCTATTACTGTCATTTTCTCTGAATTATACGTTTTCATGTAGTTTCCTATATTAGGCCTTCTTGTCCAAGTATAAGCATTGTCCACATATACAATCAACTTCCTACACACTGTTATGACCAGAAGAAGGTGGGAACATCGTCCCTCAACTATGTTATAGAGTGTATTGCTACATTTCAGTGAAGTGTAAGGCTTTCCAAAGCTACTTAATTTCCTTATTTCTCTCTTTCTAGCTTTGTGTGACATACATTTAAAGTTCTAGGCTCTTTTAAGTAAAAAATATATGATTCACACACACTTTAATGTGATATCAACTCAAATTAAGGAATTCCTGGATATTAGTCACCATTTCAACACTAAGAACTGACTTGGAGAAGCTATTTCAGCTGTTCTAAATGAGTTCTCATCTATTACTGTCATTTTCTCTGAATTATACGTTTTCATGTAGTTTCCTATATTAGGCCTTCTTGTCCAAGTATAAGCATTGGCCACATATACAAACAACTTCCTATACACTGTTATAAACAGAAGAAGCTCTAGAACATTGTCCTTCCACTATGTTATAGAGTGCATTGCTATTGTACATTTCAGTGAAGTGTAAGTCTTTCCAAAACTACTTAATTTGCTTATTTCTCTCTTTCAAGATTTGTGTGACATACATTTAAAGTTCTTGGCTCCTTTAAGTAAAAAATATAGGATTCATACACTGTTTAATGTGCTCTCAACTCTAATTAAGGAATTCCTGGATGTTAGATAACCTTTCAACACTAAGAACTGACTTGGAGAAGCTGTTTCAGCGGTACTAAATGAGTTCTCAGTTATTAACTGTCATTTCTCTGAAATATACATGATTTCATATAGTTACCTATATTAGACCTTCTTTTCCAAGTATGTATAAGCATCGCCCACATGTACAAACAACTTCCTACACACTGTTATGAACAGAAGAAGCTCGAGAACATTGTCCCTCAACTATGTTATAGAGTGTAATGCTATATTACAGTGAAATGTAAGGCTTTCCAAAGCTGTTCAATTTCCTCATTTCTCAATTTCAAGCCTTGTTTGACACACATGTAGAGTTCTAGGCTACTGTACGTAAATAAAAAGGTTTCATACACTGTTTAATGTGCTCTGAACACTAATTAAGGTTTTCCTGGATCTTAGATACTTTTCTACACTAAAAACTGGCTTGGAAAATCTGTTTCAGATGTTCTAAACGAGTTCTAATCTACTTACTGACATTTTCTCTTAATTATTTATGTTATCATGTAGTTTCCTCTATTAGGCCTTCTTGTCCAAGTATAAGCACAGCCCACATATAAAAAAAAAAAAACTTCCTACGCACTGTTATGACCAGAAGAAGCTTGGGAACATTGTCTCTCAACTATGTTATAGAGTATAATACTACATTGCATTGAAGGATTTCCAAAGCTGTTGAATGTGTTTGTTTCTCTATTTCAATGGTATTCTGAATTGTATGACACACATTTACTGTTCTAGACTCCTTTAAGTAAACAATTTAGAATTCATACAATGTTTCATGTGATCTTAGCTCTAATTTAGGATTTCCTGGATCTGAGATACCTTTTATAAATTAACAACAGACTTGGATAAGTGTTTTATACATGTTCTATCAGAGTTCTCATCTATTTACTGTTATTTTCCCAAGATTAGTGAAGTTTTCTCATAGTTTCTAAAATTCGGACTTATTGTCAGTGTATAAATATTGGGTACATGGACAAATAACTACCTAAAGACTGTTATGAACCTGAAAAGCTCAGGAACATTGTCTCTCAACTATGTTATTCAGTTTAATGATACATTTCAGTGAAGTGTAAGGATTTCAAAAGCTACTTAATTTGCTTATTTTACTCTTTCTAGCTTTGTGTGACAAACATTTAAAGTTCTAGGCTCCTTTAAGTAAAAAATATAGGATTCATACACTGTTTAATGTGCTCTCAACTCGAATTAAGGAATTTCTGGATGTTAGATACATTTTCACACTAAAAACTGACTTGGAGAATCTGTTTCAGATGTTCTAAACGAGTTCTCATCTATTTACTGACATTTTCTCTGAATTATTCATGTTTTCATTAGTTTCCTATATTAGGCCTTCTTGTCCAAGTATAAGCATAGCCCACATATAAAACAACTTCCTACACACTGTTATGACCAGAAGAAGCTCGGGAACACTGTCCCTCAACTATGTTATAGAGTTTTATGCTACATTACAGTGAACTGTAAGGCTTTCCAAAGCTGCTCAATTTTCTTATTTCTCTCTTTCAAGCCTTGTGTGACACACATATACAGATATGGCTTCCTTAAGTAAATAAAATAGGTTTCATACAGTGTTTAATGTGCTCTTAACTCTAATTTTGGATTTACTGGATCTTAGATACCTTTTCTACACTCACAACTGAATTGGAGAATCTGTTTCCCCTGTACTAAACCAGTTCTCGTCTATTTACTTTCATTTTCCCTGAGTTATTCATGTTTTCATGTAGTTTTCTATATTGGGCCTTCTTGTCCAACTATAAAAATTGCCACATATACAAACAACTTCCTACACACTGCTATGAACAGAAGAAGCTCGATAAAATTGACCCTCAACTATGTTATAGAGTTTAATGCTACATTACACTAAACTGTAAGGCTTTCCAAATTTCCTCAGTTTCCTTTTTCTCTCTTTCAAGCCTTGTGTGACACACATGTGAAGTTCTAGGATTCTTTAATTACATAAAAGTGGTTTCATACACTGTTTAATGTGCTCTTAACTCTACTTAAGGATTTCCTGGATCTTTGATACCTTTTCTACACTGACAACTGAATTGGAGAATTTGTTTCCCGTGTTCTAAACCAGTTCTCGTCTATTTACTGTCATTTTCTCTGAATTATTCATGTTTTCATGTAGTTTTCTATATTGGGCCATTTTCTACAGGTATAAGCATTGCCCTCATAAACAAACAACTTCCTAAACATTGCTATAAACAGAAGAAACTCGAGAAAATTGACCCTCAACTATGTTATAGAGTTTAATGCTACATTACAGTGAACTGTAAGGCTTTCCAAATTTGCTCAATTTCCTTTTTCTCTCTTTCAAGCCTTGTGTGACACACATGTAAATTATAGGCTTCTTTAAGTAAATAAAAGAGGTTTCATACACTGTTTCTTGTGCTCTTAACTCTAATTTAGGATTTCCTGGATTTTAGATACCTTTTCTATATTAAGACCTGACTTGGAGAACCTATTTCATCTGTTCTGAACAAGCTTTGATCTATTTACTGATATTTTCTCTGAATTATTCATGTTTTCATGTATTTTAATATATTAGGCCTTCTTGTCCAAGCATAAGCATAGCCCACATATGCAAACAACTTTCTACACATTATTATGAACAGAAGAAGCTCTGGAACATTGTCTCCCAACTATGTTATAGAGTGTAATACTACATTGCAGTGAAGTGTAAGGCTTTCCAAAGCAGCTTAATGTGTTTATTTCAAGGGTATTCTGCCATGTATGACACAAATTTACTCCTCTAGGCTCCTTTAAGTAAACTATATAGGATTCATGAAATGTTTCTTGTGATCTTAAGTCTAATTAAGGATCCTGGATCTTAGATACATTTTATAAACTAACAACAGACTTGGAGAAGTGTTTATACATGTTTTAAACGAGTTCTCATCTATTTACTGTTATTTTCTAAGAATTACAGATGTTTTCTTGTAGTTTTTAACATTAGGCCTTTTTTCCAAGTATAAGCATTGGGAACATGGAGAAACAACTACCTAAACACTGTTCTGAACCTGAAAAGCTCGGGAACATTGTCTTCAACTATGTTATAGAGTTCAATGATACATTTCAGTGAAGTGTAGGCTTTCCAAAGGTACTTAATTTGCTTATTTCTCTCTTTCAAGCTTTGTGTGACAAACATTTAAAGTTCGAGGCTCCGTTTAGTAAGAAATATAGGAACATACACTGCTTAATGTGCTCTCAACTTGAATTATGGAAATTCTGGATGTTAGATATCTTTTCTACACTAACAACTGACTTGGAGAATCTGTTATACCTGTTCTAAACGAGTTCTCATCTATTTACTGTCATTTTCTCTGAATTATTCATGTTTTCATGTAGTTTCCCATATTAGGCCTTCTTGTCCAAGTATAAGCATAGCCCACATTTACAAACAACTTCCTACACACTGTTATGGACCTGAGAAGATCAGGAATATTGTCTCTCAACTATGTTTTAGAGTTTAATGCTACAATGCAGTAAATTCTCAGGCATTACCCAGCTGCTTAATTGTGCTTATTTCTCTCTGTCAAGCCTTTTGTGACACACATTTAAAGTTCTAGGCTACTTTAAGTAAATAATAGAATTTTCATACACTGTTTAATGTGCTGTTATGTTTAATTAAAGATTTCCTAGATCTTAGATTACTTTTCTCCAGTAACAACTGACTTGCAGAAATCTGTTTCAGCTGTTTTATACGAGGTCTCATCTATTTACTCTTAATTTCTCTGTATTACTCATATTTTTTTGTAGTTTCATATATTTGGCCTTGATGTTCAAATATAAGCATTGCCCACATGGATAAACAACTTACTACACACTGTTATTATGGTGGCAAGCTAGGGTTACGGTTAGGGTTAGGGTTAAGGCTGGGGTTAGGGTTACGGTTAGGGAAAGGGCTAGTAGGGTTAGTGTTAGGGTTAGGGTTAGGGTTAGGGTTAGGGAATGGGCTAGGGCTAGGGTTAGAGTTACGGTTAGGGTTAGGGTTAGGGCTAGGGTTAGGGTTAGGGCTAGGGTTAGGGTTATGTTTAGTGCTAGGGTTTGGGTTAGGACTAGGGTTAGGGTTAGGTTTAGTGCTAGGGTTAGGGTTATGGTAAGTGTTAGGGCTAGGGTTAGGGCTAGTATTAGGGTTAGAGTTGGGGTTAGGGTTAGAGTTAGGGTTAGGGCTGGGCCAGGATTAGGTTTACCATTATGTTGAGGGCTAGGGTTAGGGTTAGCGTTAGCAATAGTGTTAGGAATAGGATTATGGTTAAGGTTAGGGTTAGGGTTAGGGTTAGGGTTAGGGTTAGGGTTAGGGTTAGGGTTAGTGTTAGGGTTAGGGCTAGGATTAGTGTTAGGGTTAGCGATATGGTTTGGGCTAAGGTTAAGGTTAGGCTAAGGGAATATTGTCTTTCAACTCTGTTATAGTTTCATGCTATTTTTCAGTGATGTGTAAGGCTTTCCAAAGCTACTTAAATATTTTTATTTCTATATTTCATTGATTTCTGTCTTGTACGACATACGTTTATAGTTATGTGCTCATATAAGTGCATAATATAGGTTTTATACATTGTTTAATGATCTCTGTAGTGTAATAAGGTTTTCCTGGATCTTAGATAGCTTTTCTGCACTAACAACTGACTTGGAGCATTGTTTTTCTACATGGCTTATGCGAATTCTTATCTATTTACTGTTATTTTCTCTGAATTACTGTTTCCCTGTAGTTTCTAACATTAGGCCTTCTTGTCCAAGTATAAGCATTGGAACATGGACAAACAACTACCTAAACACTGTTATGAACCTATAATGCTTGAGAACATTGTCTCTCAACTATCTTATAGAGTTTAATAATACATTTCAGTAAAGTGTAAGGCTTTCCAAAGCTACTTAATTTGCTTATTTCCCTCTTTCAAGCTTTGTGTAACATACATTGAAAGTTCTAGATTCCTTTAAGTAAAAAATATAGGACTCATACACTGTTTAATGTGCTCTCAACTCGAATTAAGGAATTCCTGGATGTTAGATAACCTTTCAACACTAAGAACTGACTTGGAGAATCTGTTTCAGCTGTTCTAAACGAGTTCTCATCTATTTACTGTCATTTTCCCTGAATTATTAATGTTTTCATGTAGTTTCCTATATTAGGCCTTCTTGTCCAAGTATATGCGTTGCCCACATATAAAAACAACTTCCTACACACTGTTATGAACAGAAGATGCTTGAGAACATTGTCCCTCAACTATGTTATAGAGTTTAATGCTACATTACAGAGAACTGTAAGGCTTTCCAAAGCTGCTCAATTTGCTTATTTCTCTCTTTCAAGCCTTGTGTGACACACATGTAAAGTTCTAGGCTACTTTAAGTAAATAAAAGATGTTTCGTACACAGTTTAATGTGCACTTAACTCTAATTAAAGATTTCCTGCATCTTAGATACCTTTTCTACACTAAGAACTGACTTGGAGAATCTTTTCAGCTGTTCTAAACGAGTTCTCATCTATTTACTGACATTTTCTCTGAATTATTTATGTTTTTAGGTAGTTTCCTATATTGGGCCTTCTTGTCCAATTATAATCATAGCCCACATATACAAACAACTTCCTACACACTTATGAACAGAAGAAGCTCCGGAACATTGTCTCTCAACTATGTTATAGAGTGTAATGCTACACTGCAATGAAGTGTAACACTTTCCAAAGCTGCTTAATGTGTTTATTTCTCTTTTCAATGGTATTCTGCCTTATATGACACACATTTACCGTTTTATGCTCCTTTAAGTAAACAATATAGGATTCATACACTGTTTAATGTTCTCTTAAATCTAATTAAGAAATAGCCGGATGTTTGATACCTTTTCAACACTAACAACTGATTTGGAGAATCTGTTCTAGGCTACTTTAAGTAAATAAAAGATGTTTCATACACGGTTTAATGTGCTCTTTACTCTAATGAAGGATTTTCTTTATCTTAGATACCTTTTCTTCACTAAAAACTGACTTGGAGAACCAGTTTCTGCTGTTCAAAAGGAGTTCTCATCTATTTACTGTCATTTTCTCTGAATTATTGATGTTTTTTTTTATGTAGTTTCCTATATTAGGCCTTCTTGTCCAAGTATAAGCATAGCCCACATTTACAAACAACTTCCTACATACTGTTATGGACCCAAGAAGATCGGCAATATTGTCTCTCAATTATGTTTTAGTGTTTAATGCTACATTACAATGAACTGTAAGGCTTTCCAAAGGTGTTCAATTTGTTTATTTCTGTCTTTCAAGCCTTGTGTGACACTCATTTAAAGTTCTAGGCTACTTTAATTAAATAATAGAATTTTCATACACTGTTTAATGTGCTGTTGTGTTTAATTAAAGATATCCTGGATCTTTGATTCCTTTTCTCCAGTAAAAATGACTTGGAGAAATCTGTTTCAGCTGTTCTATATGAGGCCTCATCAGCTTACTCTTAATTTCTCTGCATTACTCATATTTTCTTGTAGTTTCATATATTTGGCCTTGATATTCAAATATAAGCATTGCCCACATGGACAAACAACTTGTTATTATGCTGATAAGTTAGGGTTAGGGCTAGTGTTACGGTTAGAGTTAGGGTTAGGGTTAGGGCTAGGGTTTGGTATAGGGTCAGGGTTAGGGTTATTGCTAGGGTTAGGATTAGGGTTAGGGTTAGGGTTAGTGTTAGGGCTAGGGTTGGGGTTAGGGATAGAGTTAGGATTAGGGTTAGGGCTATGGTTAGGTTTACGAGTATGGTTAGGGTTTTGGTTAGGGCTAGGGTTAGGGTTAGGGTTTGGGCTAGAGTTAGGTTTGGGGCTAGGGTTAGGGTTAGGGTTAGGGCTAGCTTTAGGGTTATGGTTAGGGTTAGGGCTAGGCTTAGGGTCAGGGCTAGGGTTAGGGTTAGGGTTAGGGTTAGGGTTATTGCTAGGGATATGGTTAGGGTTAGTGATAGGGTTAGGGTTAGGGCTAGGGTTAGTGTTAGGGTTAGGTCTAGGGTTAGGATTAGGGTTAGGGTTAGGTCTAGGGTTAGGGTTAGGGCTAGGGTTAGGGTTACGGTTAGGGTTAGGGTTAGGGTTAGGGTGACGGAATATTGTCTTTCAACTCTGTTATAGAGTTTCATTCTACTTTTCAGTGGTGTGTAAGGGTTTCCAAAGCTACTTAAATATCTTTATTTCTCTATTTCATGGATATCTGTCTTGTACGACATACATTTATAGTTATGTGCTCCTTTAAGTACATAATATAGGTTTTATACATTGTTTAATGATCTCTTTAGTGTAATTAATGTTTTCCTGGATCTTAGATAGCTTTTCTACACTAACAACTGACTTTGAGCATTGTTTTTCTACATGTCTTATGCGAGTTCTTCTCCATTTTCTGTTATTTTCTCTGAATTACTGTTTTCTTCTCATTTCCAATATCAGTCCTTCTTGTCCAAGTATAAGCATGTGGAACATGGACAATCATCTAACAAAACAATGTTTTCAACCTGAGAAGCTTGGGAACATTGCCTCTCAACTATGTTATTGAGTTTAATGCTACATGACAGTGAAGTCAAATGTTTTCAAAGCTGCTTAAATGTGCTTATTTCTCTATTTCAAGGATATTATGCCTTGCATGACACCCATTTACAGTTCTAGGCTACTTTAAGTAAATAATGGAGGTTTCATACACTGTTAAATGGGCTCTTTTCTCTAAGGATTTCCTGGATGTTAGATACCTTTCTACACAAACAACTTATTTGAAGAAGTGTTTACTACATGTTCAATCCTAGTTTGTACACTGTTAAGAACTTGAGAAGCTCAGGAACATTATCTCCCAACTAGTCTATAGAGTTTAATACTTCGTTGCTGTGAAGTGTAAGGCTTTCTGAAGCTGCTTAATTGTGCTTCTTTCTATATTTCAAGAATATTCTGCCTTGTATGACACACATTTACATTTCTAGGCTCTTTTAAGTAAATAATCGAGGTTTCATACAATGTTTAAAGTTCTCTTAACTCTAAAAAGGATTTTGTGGATATTAGATACCTTTCTACACAAACAACTTACTTGGAGAAGTGTTTTCCACATGTTAAATCGAGTTCTCACACTGTTATGAACCTGAGAAGCACAGGAACATTGATTCTAGAGTTTAATACTACATAGCCGTGAAGTCTAAGGCTTTCCAAAGATGCTGAAATGTGCTTATTTCTCTATTTCAAGGCTATTTTGCCTTGTATGACACACATTTACAGTTCTAGGCTCTTTTAAGTAAATAATAGAGGTTTCATATACAGTTTAATGAGCTCTTTACTGTAATTAAGGAATTCCTGGATCATAGATTCCTTTTATACCCTAACAACAGATTTGAAAAAGTGTTTCCTATATGTTCTATGAAAGTTCTCATCTATTTACTGTTATTTTCCATGAACTGCTGATGTTTTCTTGTAGTTTCCAAAATTAGGCCTTCTTGTCAAGTATAAACATTCGGAATATGGAAAAACAACTTCCCACACACGGTTATGAACCTGAGTAGCTCGGGAACATTGTCTCTCACTATATTATAGAGTTTAATGCTACATTGCAGTGAAGTCTAAGGCTTTCTCGAGTTGCTGAATTGTACTTATTTCTTTCTTTCAAGTCTTATGTGACATACATTTACAGTTCTAGGCTCTTTTAAGTAAAAATATAGGAGTCATACCTTGCTTAATGTGCTCTCAACTCGAATTAAGGAATTCCTGGCTGTTAGACACCTTTTCTACACCAAGAGAATCTTTTTCCCCTTTTCTAAAGGAGTTCCCATCTATTTAATGTCATTTTCTCTGAATTATTCATGTTTCCATGAAGTTTCCTATATTTGGCCTTCTGGTCCAAGTATAAGCATTGCCATATATACAAACAGCTTCCTACACGCTGTTATGAACAGAAGAGGCTTGGGAAAAATGTCCCTCAACTATGTTATACAGTTTAATGCTACCTTACAGAGAAGTGTAAGGTTCCCAAAACTGCTCAATTTGATTATTTCTCTCTTTCAAGACTTGTGTGACACACATGTAAAGTTCTAGGCTTCTTTAATAAATAAAAGAGGTTTCATACACTTTTTAATGTGCTCTTAACTCTAATTAAGGATTTCCTGGAACTTAGATACCTTTTCTACACTAACAACTGTCTTGGAGAATCTGTTTCCCCTGTTTTAAACGAGTTCTCATCTATTTACCTTCATTTGCTCTGAATCAATCATTCAAGTTTTCCTGTAGTTTCATATATTGGGCCTTCTAGTCAAAGTATAAGCATTTCTACATATACAAACAACTTCCTACACACTGTTATGAACACAAGAAGCTCGGGAACATTGTCCCTCAACTATGTTATAGAGTTTAATGCTACATTACAGTGAACTGTAAGGCTTTCCAAAGATGCTAAATTTGCTAATTTCTACCTTTCCAGCCTCGTGTGACACACATGTAAAGTTCTAGGCTTCTTTAGGTAAATAAAAGAGGTTTCATACACTGTTTAATGTGCTCTTAACTCTAATTAAGGATTTCCTGGATCTTAGATACATTTTCCACCCTAACAACTGACTTGGAGAATCTCTTTCCCCTGTTCTAAATGAGTTCTCATCTATTTACTGTCATTTTCTCTGAATTATTCATGTTTTCCTGTAGTTTCCTATATTGGGCCTTCTAGTCAAAGTATAAGCATTGCCACATATACTAACAACTTCCTACACACTGCTATGAACATAAGAAGCTCGGGAACATTGTCCCTCAACTATGTTATAGAGTTAAATGCTCCATTACAGTAAAGTGTAAGGCTTTCCAAAGCTGCTCAATTTGCTTATTTCTCTCTTTCAAGACTTGTGTGACACAAATGTAAAGTTCTAGCCTTCTTTAGGTAAATAAATGTGGTTTTATACATTGTTTAATGTGATCTTAACTCTAATTAAGGATTTCCTGGATGCTATATACCTTTTCTACACTAACAACTGACTTGGAGAATCTGTTTCCCCTGCTCTAAAAGAGTTCTCATCTATTTACTATCATTTTCTCAGAATTATTCATGTTTTCATGTGTTTTCCTATGTTGGGCGTTCTTGTCCAAGTATAAGCATTGTCCACATATATAAACAACCTCTTTCACACTATTATGAAAAGAAGAAGCTAGTGATCATTGTCCCTCAACTATGTTATAGACTTTAATGCTACAGTACAGTGAACTGTAATGCTTTCCAAAGCTGCTCAATTTGCTTATTTCTCTCTTTCAAGCCCCGTGTGAGACACATGTAAAGTTCTATTTCTTCTTGAAGTAAAAAAAAGAGTTTTCATACACTGCTTAATGTGCTCTTAACTCTAATTAAGGATTTCCTGGAACTTAGATACCTTTTCCACCCTAACAACTGACTTGGAGAATCTTTTTCCCCTCTTCTAAAGGAGTTCCCATCTATTTACTGTCATTTTCTCTGAATTATTCATGTTTCCTGTAGTTTCCTATATTGGGCCTTCTTGTCAAAGTATAAGCATTGCCACATATACAAACAACTTCCTACACACTGTTATGAACAGAAGCTCGGGAATTGTTCCTCAACTATGTTATAGAGTTAAATTCTACATTACAGCAAACTGTAAGGATTTCCAAAGCTGCTCATTTGTTTATTTCTCTCTTTCAAGGCTTGTGTGACACACATATAAAGTTCTAGGCTTCTTTAAGTAAATAATAGAAGTTTCCTACAGTGTTTAATGTGCTCTTGACTCGAATTAAGGATTTCCTGGATATTACATACATTTTCTACAATAACAACAGATTTGTAGAATCTGTTACCCTTGTTCAAAACGAGTTCTCATCTATTTACTGTCATTTTTTCTGAATTATTCATGTTTTCATTGAGTTTCCAATAATATTCCTTTTTTTCCAAGAATAAGCATTGCCCACATATACAAACAACTTCCTACACACTGTTATGAACAGTAGAAGCTCGGGAACATTGTCCCTCAACTATGTTATACAGTTTAATGCTACATTACAGTGAACTGTAAGGATTTCCAAGCTGCTCAATTTGCTTCTTTCTCTCTTTCATTCTTGTGTGACACACATGTAAAGTTCTAGGCTTCTTTTAGTAAATAAAAGATTGTTCATAAACTGTTTAATGTGCTCTTAACTCTAATTATGGATTCCCTGGATGCTAGATACCTTTCTACACTAACATATGACTTGGAGAATCTGTTTCCGCTGTTCTAAATGAGTTCTCATCTATTTACTATCATTTTCTCAGAATTATTCATGTTATCATGTAGTTTCCTCAATTAGGCCTTCTTGTCCAAGTATAAGCATTGCCCACATATACAAACCACTTTCCTACACACTGTTATGAACAGAAGAAGCTCGGGAACATTGTCTGTCAACTATTTTATAGAGTTTAATGCTACAATACAGTGAACTGTAAGGCTTTCCAAAGCTGCTCAATTTGCCTATTTCTCTCTTTCAATCCTTGTGACAGACATGTAATGTTCTACGCTTCTTTAAGTAAATAAACAAGTTTTCATACACTGTTTAATGTGCTCTAAACTCTAATTAAGTATTTCCTGAATGCTAGGTTCCTTTTCTATTCTAATAACTGACTTGGAGAATCTGCTTCCCCTGTTCAAAACCAGTTCTCATCTATTTACTGTCATTTTCCCTGAATTGCTCATGTTTTCATGTAGTTTCCTATATTAGGTGTTCTTGTCCAAGTATAATCATTGCCCAAAGGTACAACCAACGTACTACACACTGTTATGAAGCGAAGTAGATCGGGAACATTGTCCCAAATCTATGTTATAGAGTTTAATGCTACATTACAGTGAACTTTAAGGCTTTCCAAAGCTGCTCAATTTGCTTATTTCTTTCTTTCAAGCCTTGTGTAACACACATGTATAGTTCTAATCTTATTTAAGTAAATAAAATGGTTTCATATACTGTTTAATGTGCTCTTAACTCTAATTAAGGATTTCCTGGATCTTAGATATCTTTTCTACACTAACAATTGACTTGCAGAATCTGCTTCCCCTGTTCTTAACCAGTTCTCATCTATTTACTGTCATTTACTCTGAATTTTTCATGTAATCATAAAGTTTCCTATATTAGGCCTTCTTCTCCATGTTTAAGCATTGCCCACATATACAAACAACTTCCTACACACTGGTATGAACAGAAGAAGCTCTGGAACATTGTCCCTCATCTATATTATAGAGTTTAACACTACATTACATTGAATTATTAGGCTTTCCAAATCTGCTCAATTTGCTTATTTCTCTCTTTCAAGCTTTGTGTGATACACATGTAATCCCTATGCTTCTTTGCGTAAATAAAAGAGGTTTCATACACAGTTTAATGTGCTCTAAACTCTAATTAAGTATTTCCTGAATGCTAGGTACCTTGTCTACAATAACAACTGACTTAGAGAATCTGTTTCTGCTGTTCTAAAAGAGTTCTGTTCTCTTTACTCTCACTTTCTCTGAATTATTCATGATTTCATGTACTTTCCTATATTAGGCCTTCTTTTCCAAGTATAAGCATTGCCCACATATACAAACCACTTCCTACACACTGTTATGAACCGAAAAAGCTTGGGAATATTTTCCCTCAACTATGTTATACAGTTTAATGCTACATTACAAGGAACTGTAAGGCTTTCCAAAACTTCTCAATTTGCTTATTTCTCTCTTTCAAGCCTTGTGTGACACACATGTAAAGTTCTAGGCTTCATTAAGTAAATAACAGAAGTTTCATACACTGTTTAATGTGCTCTTAACTCTAATTTATGACTTCCTGGATGCTACATACCTTTCCTACACTAACAACTAATTTGGAGAATCTGTTTCCCCTGTTCTAAACCAGTTCTCATCTATTAACTATCATTTTCTCGGAATTATTCATGTTATAATGGAGTTTCCTATATTAGGCCTACCTGTCCAAGTATAAGCATTGCCCACATATACAAACAACTTCCTACACACTGTTATGAACAGAAGAAGCTCAGGAACATTGTCCCTCAACTATGTTATAGAGTTTAATGCTACATTGCAGTGCAATGTAAGGCTTTCCAAAGCTGCTTAATTTTGCTTATTTCTCTTTTCAAGCCTTGTGTAACACACATTTAAAGTTCCTGGCTACATTAAATAAATAATAGAAGTTTCATACACTGTTTAATGTGCTGTCATGTTTAATTAAAAATTTCCTGGATATTAGATTTCTTTTCTCCAGTAACAACTGACTTGGAATAATCTGTTTGATGTGTTCTAAAGGAGGTCTCATCTATTTACTCTTAATTTCTCTGTATTACTCATATTTTCTTGTAGTTTCATATCTTAGGCCTTATTATCCAAATACAAGCATTGCCCACATGGACAAACAACTTGCTACACACTGTTATTATGCTGACAAGCTAGGGTTAGGGTTAGGGTTAGGGTAAGGATAAGGGTTAGGGCTAGGGTTAGGGTTAGCATTAGGGTTAGGGTTGTGGTTAGGGCTAGAGTTAGGATTAGGGTTAGGATTAGGTCTAGGGTTAGGGTTAGGGTTAGAGCTAGGGTTAGGGTTAGGGTTAATGCTAGGGTTAGGGTTAGTCTTAGGGCTAGGGTTGGCGTTAGGGTTAGGGTTAGGGTTAGGGTTAGGGTTAGGGCTAGGTTTAGGATTAGGGTTAGGGTTAGGGTTAAGGTTAGGGTTAGCGATAGGGTTAGGGATAGGGTAGGGATGGGGTTAGGGTGAGGGAATATTGTCTTTCAAATCTGTTATAGAGTTTCATGCTAGTTTTCCGTGATGTGTAAGGGTTTCCAAACTAATTAAATATGTTTATTTCTCTATTTCATGGATTTCTGTATTGTATGACATACATTTATAGTTATGTGCTCCTTTAAGTACATAATATAGGTTTTATACATTGTTTAATGATCTCTTTACTGTAATTAAGGTTTTTCTGGGTCTTAGATAGCTTTTCTACACTAACAGCTGACTTGGAGCATTTTTTTTCTACATGTCTTATGCGAGTTCTTCTCTATTTACTGTTATTTTCTCTGAATTACTGTTTTCTTCCAGTTTCCAATATTAGTCCCTCTTGTCCAAGTATAAGCATTGGGAACATGGACAAACAACTACCTAAACACTGTTTTGAACCTGAGAATCTCTGGAACATTGTCTCTCTACTATGTTATTGCGTTTAATGCTACATTACAGTGAAGTCAAAAGCTTTCCAAAGCTGCTTAAACGTGCTTATTTCTCTATTTCAAGGATATACTGCCTTGCATGACACCCATTTACAGTTCTAGGCTACTTTAAGTAAATAATGGAGGTTTCATACACTGTTAAATGGGCTCTTTTCTCTAATGATTTCCTGGATGTTAGAGACCTTTCTACACAAACTACTTACTTGGAGAAGTGTTTACTACATGTTCAATGCTAATTTGTACACTGTTAGGAACCTGAGAAACTCAGGAACATTGTCTCTCAACTATGTCATAGAGTTTAATACTTCCTTGCAGTGAATTTTAAGGCTGTCTGAAGCTGCTTAATTGTGCTTATTTCTATATTTCAAGGATATTCTTCCTTGTATGACACAGATTTCTATATCTAGGCTCCTATAAGTAAATAATCGAGGTTTCATACAATGTTTAAAGTTCTCTTAACTCTAAAAAGGATTTTTGGATGTTAGATACTTTTCTACTCAAATAAGTTACTTGGAGAAGTGTTTTCCACATGTTATATCGAGTTCTCACACTGTTATGAATCTGAGAAGCTCAGGAACATTGATTCTCACCTATATTATAGAGTTTAATACTACATAGCCGTGAAGTCTAAGACTTTCCAAAGATGCTGGAATGTGCTTATTTCTCTATTTCAAGGCTATTTTGCCTTGTATGACACACATTTACAGTTCTAGGCTCTTTTAAGTAAATAATAGAGGTTTCATACACTGTTTAATGAGCTCTTTACTGTAATTAAGGAATTCCTAGATCATAGATTACTTTTATAGCCTAACAACAGACTTGAAGAAGTGTTTCCTACATGTTCTATGCAGGTTCTCATCTATTTACTGTTATTTTCCCTGAATTAATGATGTTTTCTTATAGTTCCTATATTAGGCCTTCATGTCAAAGTGTAAACATTGGGAATATGGACAAACAATTCCCACACACGGTTATGAACCTGGGAAGCTCAGGAACATTGTCTCTCACTATGTTATAGAGTTTAATGCTACATTTCATTGAAGTGTAAGGCTTTCCAAAGCTACTTATTTTGGTTATTTCTCTCTTTCTAGCTTTGTGTGACATACATTTAAAGTTCTAGGATGCTTTAAGTAAAAAATATATGATTCATACACTGTTTAATGTGCTCTCAACTCGCATTCAGGAATTCCTGGATGTTAGATACCTTTTATACACTGAGAACTGACTTTCATTTATTTACTGTCATTTTCTCTGCATTATTCATATTTTCATGTAGTTTCCTATATTAGGCCTTCTTGTCCAAGTATAAGAATAGCCCACATATACAAACAACTTTCTACAAACTGTTATGAACAGAAGAAGCTCAGGAACATTGTTTCTCAACTATGTTATAGAGTGTAATACTACATTGCAGTGACGTGTAAGGATTTCCAAAGCAGCTTAATGTGTTAATATCTCTATTTCAATGGTATTCTGCCTTGTATCACACACATTTATCGTTCTAGGCTCCTTTTAGTAAACAATATAGGATTCATAACATGTTTCATGTGATCTTAACACTAATTAAGGATTTCCTGGATCGTAGATACCTTTTATAAACTAAGAACAGACTTGGAGAAGTATTTTGTACATGTTCTATGCGAGTTCTCATCTAATTACTGTTATTTTCCCAGATTTACTTATGTTTTCTCATAGTTTCTAACATTAGGCCTTCTTGTCCAGGTATAAGCATTGGGAACATGGACAAACAACTACCTAAACACTGTTATGAACCTGAAAAGCTCGGGAACATTGTCTCTCAACTATGTTATACAGTTTAATGATACATTTCAGTGAAGTGTAAGGCTTTCCAAAGCTACTTAATTTGCTTATTTCTCTCTTTCAACCTTTGTGTGACATACATTTTAAGTTCTAGGCTCCTTTAAGCAAAAAAAAAAAAAATAGGATTCATACATTGTTTATTGTAAAAAAAGGTTACACACACTGTTTAATGTGCTCTTAACTCTAATTAAGGATTTCCTGGATCTTAGATGTCTTTTCTACACTAACAACTGACTTGGAGAATCTGTTTCCTCTGTTCTAAAGGAGTTCTTATGTATTTACTGTCAGTTTCTCTGATTTATTCATATTTCTATGTAGTTTCTTATATTAGGCCTTCTTGTCCAAGAATAAGCATTGTCCACATATACAAACAACATCCTACACACAGTTATTTACTGAAGGAGCTGGGTAACATTGTCCCTCAACTATGTTATGGAGTTTATTGCTACAATACAGTGAACTGTAAGGATTTCCAAAGCTGCTCAATTTGCTTATTTCTCTCTTTCAAGCCTTGTGTAACACACATATAAAGTTCTAGTGTTCTTTACATAAATAAAAGAGGGTTCATGCACTATTTAATGTGCTCTTAACTCTAATTAAGGATTTCCTGGATCTTATATGTCTTTTCTACCCTAACAACTGACTTGGAAACTCTGTTTCCGCTGTTCTAAACTAGTTCTCATCTATTTACTGTCATTTTCTCAGAATTATTCATGTTATCATAGAGTTTCCTATATTGGGTCTACTTGTCTAAGTATAAGCATTGCCCACATATACAAACGACTTCCAACACACTGTTATGAACAGAAGCAGCTCGGGAACATTGTCCCTCAACTATGTTATAGAGGTTAATGCTACATTACAGTGAACTATAAGTCTTTCCAAAGCTGCTCAATTTGCTTATTTTTCTCTGTCAAGCCTTGTGTGACACACATGTAAATTTCTAGGCTTCTTTAGGTAAACAAAAGAGGTTTTATACACTGTTTAATGTGCCTTTAACTCTAATTAAGGATTTTCTGGATCTTAGATACCTATTCTACACTAACAACTGACTTGTAGAATCTGTTTATGCTGTTCTTAACCAGTTCTCATCTATTTACTGTCATTTTCTCTGAATTAATCATGTTTTCATATGGTTTCGTTTATTAGGCCTTCTTGTACAAGTATAAGCATTGCCCATATATACAAACAACTTCCTACATAATGTTAGGAACAGAAGAAGCTCGTGAACATTGTCCCTCAAATATGTTTTAGAGTTTAATGCTACATTACGGTGAACTGTAATGCTTTCCAAAGCTGCTAAATTTATTTATTTCTCTCTTTCACGCCTGTGTGACACACATATAAATTCCGGTGTTTTTTTTTAAGTAAATAAAAGAGGTTTTATACTCTATTTAATGTGCTCTTAACTCTAATTAAGAATTTCCTGGATCTTAGATACATTTTCTACACTAACTACTGACTTGGGAATCTGTTTACACTTTTATAAACCAATTCTCATCTAATATTTAGTGTCATTTTATCTGAATTATTCATATTTTCATGCAGTTTCCTATATTAGGCCTTCCTGTCCAAATATAAGAATTGCCCACTTATAGAAACAACTTCCTACACAATGTTATAGAGTTTAATGCTCCATTAAAGTGAACTGTAAGGCTTTCCAAAGCTGCTCAATTTTCTTATTTCTCTCTTTCAATCCTGTGTGACACACATGTAAAGTTCGAGGCTTCTTGAAATAAATAAAAGAGATTTCATGCACTGTTTAATGTGCTCTTAACTCTAATTAAGGATTTCCTTGATTTAGATACCTTCTCTACACTAACAACTGACTTGGAAAATCTGTTTACCCTGTTCTAAAGCAGTTCTCATCTATGTATTGTCATTTTCTCCGAATTATTCATGTTTTCGTGTAGTTTCCTATATTAGGCCTTCTTGTCCAAGTATAAGCATTGCCCATATATACAAACAACTTCCTACACAATGTTAGGAACATAAGAAGCTCGGGAACATTGTCCCTCAACTATGTTATAGAGGTTAATTCTACATTTCAGTGAACTGTAAGGCTGTCCAAAGCTGCTCAATTTCCTTATTGCAATCTTTCACGCCTTGTGTGACACACATGTAAAGTTCGAGGCATTTTTAAGTAAATAAAAAAGGTTTCATACACTGTTTAATGTGCTCTTTACTCTAATTTAGGATATCCTGGATCTTAGATACCTTTTCTACACTAACAACTGACTTGAGAATCTGTTTCCACTTTTATAAACCAGTTCTCATCTATTTAGTGTCATTTTCTCTGAATTATTCATGTTTTCATGTAGTTTCCCATATTGTCCAAGTATAAGAATTGCCCACTTATAGAAACATCTTTCTTTACACTGTTATAGAGTTTAATGCTACATTAAAGTGAACTGTAAGGCTTTCCAAAGCTGCTCAATTTTCTTATTTCTCTCTTTCAAGCCTGTCTGACACACATGTAAAGTTCGAAGCTTTTTGAAATAAATCAAAGATGTTTCATGCACTGTTTAATGTGCTCTTAACTCTAATTAAGGATTTTCTTGATTTAGATACCTTTTCTACACTAACAACTGACTTGGAAAATCTGTTTCCCTAAACCAATTCTCATTTATTTAGTGTCATTTTCTCTGAATCATTCATGTTTTCATGTAGTTTCCTATATTAGGCCTTCTTGTCCAAGTATAAGAATTGCCCACTTATAGAAACAATTTCCTACACACTGTTATAGACTTTAATGCTACATTAAAGTGAACTGTAAGGCTTTCCAAAGCTGCTCAATTTTCTTATTTCTCTCTTTCAAGCCTGTGTGACACACATGTAAAGTTCCAGGCTTCTTTAAGAAAATAAAAGAGGTTTCATACAGTTTAATGTGCTCTTAAATCTAATTAAGTACTTCCTGTATTTAGATACCTTTTCTACACTAACAACTGACTTGGAAAATCTGTTTTCCCTGTTCCAAAGCAGTTCTCATCTATGTATTGTCATTTTCTCTGAATTTTTCATGATTTCATGTAGTTTCCTATATTAGGCCTTCTTGTCCAAGTATAAGAATAGCCCATATATACAAACAACTTCCTACACAATGTTAGGAACATAAGAAGCTTGGGAACATTGTCCCTCAACTATGTTATAGAGGTTAATTCTTCATTACAGTGAACTCTAAGGCTGTCCAAAGCTGCTCAATTTCCTTATTTCAATCTTTCAAGCCTTGTGTGACACACATGTAAAGTTCTAGGAGTTTTTAAGTAAATAAAAGAGGTTTCATACACTGTTTAATGTGCTCTTTACTCTAATTAAGGATTTCCTGGATCTTAGATACCTTTTCTACACTAACAACTGACTTGGGAATCTTTTTAAACTTTTATAAACCAGTTCTCATCTATTTAGTGTCATTTTCTCTGAATTATTCATGTTTTCATGTAGTTTCCTATATTAGGCCTTCTTGTCCAAGTATAAGAATTGCCCACTTATAGAACACACTGTTATAGAGTTTAATGCTACATTAAAGTGAACTGTAAGGCTTTCCAAAGCTGCTCAATTTTCTTATTTCTCTCTTTCAAGCCTGTGTGACACACATGTAAAGTTCCAGGCATCATTAAGAAAATAAAAGAGGTTTCATACAGTTTAATGTGCTCTTAACTCTAATTAACGATTTCCTGTATTTAGATACCTTTTCTACACTAACAACTGACTTGGAGAATCTGTTTCCCCTGTTCTAAACTAGTTCTCATCTATTTACTATTATTTTCTCTGAATCATTCATGTTTGCATGTAGTTTCCTATATTAGGGCTACTTGTCCAAGTATAAGCATTGCCAACAAACAACTTCCTACACACTGTTATGAACAGAAGAGGCTCGGGAACATTGTCCCTCAACAATGTTTTAGAGTTTAATGCTACATTACAGTGAACTATAAGGCTTTCCAAAGGTGCTCAATTTGCTTATTTATCTATTTCAAGCCTTGTGTGACACACATGTAAAGATGTGTAAGTAAATTGAAGAGTTTTCAGAGGCATTCTTAGAAAAATATAAACATTGCCCACATGGACAAACTGGTTGCTACACACTGTTATTATGTTGGCAAGCTAGGGTTAGGTTTAGGTTTAGGGTTAAGGTTAGGACTAGGGTTAGGGTTAGGGTTAGGCTTAGTGTTAGGGCTATGGTTAGGGTTAAGGTTAGGGTTAGGGCTAGCGTTATGGTTATTGCTAGGGTTAGAGTTAGGTTTAAGGCTAGGGTTAGGGTTAGGGTTAAGGTTAGGGTTCGGGTTAGGGCTAGGGTTAGGATTAGGGTTAGAGTTAGGGTTAGGGCTAGGGCTAGGGTAGGACTAGGCTAGGGTTAGGTTACAGTTAGGATTAGGGCTAGGGTAAGGGTTAGGGTTAGGAATAGGGTTAGGGTTAGTGTTAGGGCTAGGGCTAGGGTTAGGGTTAGGGCTAGGATTAGGGTTAGGTTTAGGGTTAGGGCTAGGACTAGGGTTATGGATAGGGCTAGGATTAGGGCTAGTTTTAGGGTTAGGACTACGGTTAGGGATAGGTTAGGGCTAGGGTTAGGGTTAGGGTTAGGGCTAGCATTAGGGTTAGGGTTAGGGCTAGGGTTAGGGTTAGGATTAGGGTTAGGGTTATGGCTAGGGCTAGGGTTAGAGTTAACGTAATTTTTAGGGCTTGGGTTAGGTTTAGGGTTAGGGTTAGGGCTAGGGTTAGGGTTAGGGCTAGGGTTAGGGTTAGGGTTAGGGCTAGGTTTAGGGTTAAGGCTAGGGTTAGGGTTAGGGTTAGTGTTAGGGCTAGGGCTAGGGCTAGGGTTAGGGTTAAGATAATGGTTAGGGCTAGGGTTAGGTTTAGGGTTAGGGCTAGGGTTAGGGTTAACGTAATTTTTAGGGCTAGGGTTAGGATTAGGGTTAGGGTTAGGGCTAGGTTGAAGATTAGGGTTAAGTCTAGGGTTAGGGTTAGGTTTAGGGTTAGGGCTAGGGCTAGGGTTATAGATAGGGCTAGGATTAGGGATAGTTTTAGGGTTAAGGCTAGGGTTAGGGTTAGGGCTAGGGTTAGGGCTAGGGTTAGGGTTAAGTTTAGGGCCAGCATTAGGGTTAGGGTTAGGGCTAGGGCTAGTGTTAGGGTTAGGGTTAAGGTAATGGTTAGGGCTAGGGTTAGGTTTAGAGTTAGGGTTAGGGCTAGGGTTAGGCTTAGGACTATGGCTAGCGTTAGGTTATGGTTACGTTTAGGGCTAGGGTTAGGATTAGGGTTAGGGTTAGGGTTAGGACTAGGGTTAGGGTCCGGGCTAGGGTTAGGGTAAGGGTTAGGGCTAAGGTTTTGGTTAGTGTTAGGGCTGGGGTTAGGGTTAGGGTTAGGGCTTGGGTTAGGGTTAGGGTTAGGGTTAGGGTTACCAATAGGGTTAGGGTTAGGGTTAGGGTTAGAGTTAGAGTTAGGGCTAGGATTAGGTTTAGGGTTAGGGTTAGAGCTAGGGCTAGGGTTGAAGTTAGGGCTAGGATCAGGGCTAGTTTTAGGGTTAGGGCTAGGGTTAGGGTTAGTGTTAGGGCTTTGGTTAAGGTTAGGGTTAGGGTTAGAAATAGGGTTAGAGATAGGATTAGGGTTAGGGTTAGGGTTAGTGTTTGGGTTAGGGCAACTGTTAGGGTTAGGGTTAGGGTTACGTCTAAGGTTAAGTTTAGGGCTAGGGTTAAGGTTTGTGTTAGGGTTCAGGGTAGGGCTAAGGTTATGGTTAGGGTTAGGGCTAGGCTTAGGTTTAGGGTTAGGGTTAGTGTTAGGGCTAGGGTTAGGGTTAGGTTCAGTGGTAGGGTTTGGGTTAGGGTTAGGGCTAGGTTTAGGGTTAGTTTTAAGTGGTAGGGTTTGGGTTAGGTTTAGGACTAGATTTAGGGTTAGGGTTAGGGCTAAGACTAGGGTTAGGGTTAGGGCAAGGATTAGAGCTAGTTTTAGGGTTAGGGGTAGGGTTAGAGTTAGGGCAAAGGTTAGGGAAAGGGTTAAGGTTAGGGCTAGGGTTAGGGTTAAGCCTAGGGTTTCGGTTACGGTTAGCGCTTTGGTTAGGGTTAGGGTTAGGGCTCTGGTTAGGGTTAGGTTTAGGGTTAGCAATAGGGTTAGTGTTAGGGTTAGGCTAGGGTAGTGTTAGGGTTAGGGCAACGATTAGGGCTAGTTTTAGGGTTAGGGCGAGGGTTAGGGTTAAGTTTAGGGTTAGGGCAATGGTTATGGAAAGGGTTTGGGTTAGGGCTTGGGTTAGGGTTAGGCCTTGGGTTTTGGTTAGGGTTTTGGCTTCGGTAAGGGTTCGGGTTAGGGCTTTGGTTATTGTTAGGTTTAGGGTTAGCAATTGGGTTAAGGATAGGGTTAGGGAAAGAGTTGATTAGGGTTAGGTTTAGGCTAGGGTTAGGGCTAGTTTTATGGTTAGGGCTAGGGTTAGGGATAGGGTTAGGGCTAGGGCAACGGTTAGGGTTAGGGTTACGGCTCTGGTTAGGTTCAGGGCTTGGGTTAAGGTTAGGTTAGAGTTAAGGGTAGGTTTAGGGTTAGGGTTAGGGTTAGGGCTTTGGTTAGGGTTAGGGTAAAGGTTAGGGTTAGGGTTAGGGTTAGGGTTAGGTTTAGTGTTATGGCTAGGGCTAGGGTTAGGGTTAAGGTTATGGTAAGGGCTAGGGTTGGGGTTAGGATTAAGGCTAGGGTTAGGGATAGGGTTAGGTTTAGGGCTAGGGTTAGGTTTTGGGCAAAGATTAGGGTTAGAGTTAGCTTCTAACTTCCCACACACGGTTATGAATCTGAGAAGATCAGGAATATTGTCTCTCACTATGTTCTAGAGTTTAATGCTACATTGCAGTGAAGTCTAAGTCTTTCTCCAGTTGCCTAATTGTGCTTATTTCTCTCTTTCAAGCCTTATGTGACACGCATTTACAGTTCTAGGGTCATTTAAGTAAACAATATAGGATTCATACACTGCTTCATGTGATCTTAACTCTAATTAAGGATTTCCTGGATCTTAGATATTTTTTCAATACTAAGAACTGACTTGGAGAGTCTTTTTAACCTATTCTAAACAAGTTCTCATCTATTTTCTGAAATTTTCCTTGAATTATTCATGTTTTCATGTAGTTTCCTATATTAGGCCTTCTTGTCCAAGTATAAGCATAGCCCACATTAGCAAACAACTTCCTACACACTGTTATGGACCCGAGAAGATCGGGAATATTGTCCTTCAACTATGTTTTAGAGTTTAATGCTACAATGAAGTAAATTCTCAGGCTTTTCCAGACTGCTTAATTCTGCTTTATTTCTCTCTTTCCAGCCTTGTGTGACACACATTTAAAGTTCTAGGCTACTTTAAGTTAATAATAGAATTTTCATACACTGTTTAATGTGCTGTTATGTTTAATTAAAGATTTCCTGGATCTTAGATTTCTTTTCTCCAGTAACAACTGACTTGGAGAAATCTGTTTCAGCTGTTCTATACGAGGTCTCATCTATTTACTCTTTATTTCTCTGAATTACTCATATTTTCTTCTAGTTTCATATATTAGGCCTTCTTATCAAAATATAAGCATTGCCCACATGGACAAACAAGTTGCTACACACTGGCAAGCAAGGGTTAGGGTTAGGGTTAGGGTTAGGTCTAGGGTTATGGTTAGGGTTATGGTTAGGGTTAGGACTAGAGTTAGGGTTATGGCTAGGGTTAGGGTTAGAGTTAGGGCTAGGGTTAGGGTTAGGGTTAGGGTTAGGGTTAGGGCTAGGGTTAGGTTATGGTTAGGGTTAGGGCTAGGGTTAGGGTTAGGGTTAAGGTTATGGCTTGGGCTAGGTTTAGGGTTAGGGCTAGGGTTAGGGTTAGGGTTAGGGTTAATGCTAGGGCAACGGTTAGCGTTAGGGTTAGAGTTACGGATAGGGTTAGGGTTAGGGCTAGGGTTAGGATTAGTTTTAGTGCTAGGGTTAGGGTTAGGGTTAAGGCTAGGGTAATGGTTAGGGTTAAGGTTAGGGTTAGGGTAAGGGCTAGGGTTAAGTTTAGGCTTAGGGTTAGGGTTAGGGTTAGGGGTAGGGTTAGGGCTAGGGGTCGGATTAGGGTTAGGGCTAGGGTTAGGGTTAGATCTAAGGTTAGGGTTAGGTTTAGTTCTAGGGTTTGGGTTAGGGTTAGGGCTAGGGTTAGGGTTAGGGTTAGGGTTTGGGTTAGGGCTAGGGTTAGGGTTAGGCTTAGGACAACAGTTAGGGTTAGGGTTAGAGCTAGTGTTAACGTTAGCGTTAGGGTTAGGATTAGGTTTAGGGTTAGGGGTAGGGCTAGGGTTAGGGTTAGGGTTAGGGCTAGGGCTAGGATTAGGGTTAGGGTTAGGGTTAGGACTGGGTCTAGGGTTAGGGTTAGTGCTAGGGTTAGTGCTAGGGTTAGGTTTAGGGTTAGGGTTAGGGCTAGGGTTAGGGTTAGGACTATAACTAGGGTTAGGTTACAGTTAGGTTTAGGGCTAGGGTTAGGATTAAGGTTAGGGTTAGGGTTAGGACTAGGGTTAGGGTTAGGGCTAAGGTTAGGGTTAGGGTTAGGGCTAGGGTTAGGTTTAGGTTAGGGTTAGGGTTAGGGTTATGTTTAGGGTTAGGGTTTTGGCTAGGGCTAGGGTTAGGCTTAGGGCTAGAATTAGGGCTAGTTTAAGGGTTAGGACTAGGGTTAGGTTTAGTGTTAGAGCTTCGGTTGAGGTTAGGGTTAGGGTTAGCAATAGGGTTAGAGATAGGGTTAGGGTTAGCGTTAGGGTTAAGGTTAGGGTTAAGGCAACTGTTCGGGTTAGGGTTAGAGTTACTGCTAGGGTTAGGGTTACGGCTAGCGTTAAGGTTAGCGTTAGGGTTAAGGGTAGGGCTAGGGTTATGGTTAGGGTTAGGGCTAGGGTTAAGTTTAGGGCTAGGGTTAGTGTTAGGCCTAGGTTTAGGGTTAGGGATAGAGTTTGGATTAGCAATAGGTTTAGGGATACAGTTAGTGTGAGGGATAGGTTTAGGGTCAGGTCTATGATTAGGGTTAGTATTAGGGTTAGGGCTAGGGCTAGGGTTAGGGTTAGGGCTAGGATTAGGGCTAGTTTTAGGGTTAGGGATAGTGTTAGGGTTAGGGTTAGGGTTAGGGCAACTGTTAGGGAAAGGGTTAGGGTCAGGGCTAGGGATAGGGTTAGGGTTAAGGTTAAGGTTAGGTTTAGGGTTAAGTGTAGTGCTAGGGTTAGGGTTAGGTTTAGCAATAGGGTTAGTGGTAGGGTTAGGTTTAGGTTTAGCTTTAAGGTTTTGGCACGGATTAGGGTTAGAGTTAGCGGTAGAGTTAGGGCTAGGTTTAGGATTAGGGGGATGGAATATTGTCTTTCAACTCTGTTATACAGTTTCATGCTACTTTTCAGTGAAGTGTAAGGGTTTCAAAAGCTATTTAAATATGTTTATTTCTCTATTTTATGAATTTCTGTCTTGTATGACATACATTTATAATTATGTGCTCATTTAAGTGCATAATATAGGTTTGATAATTTGTTTAATGATCTCTTTAGTGTAATTAAAGTTTTCCTGGATCTTAGATAGCTTTAATACACTAACAACTGACTTGGATCACTGTTTTTCTACATATGTTATCCGATTTCTTATCTATTTAATGTTATTTTCTCTAAATTATTGTTTCCTTCTAGTTTCCAATATTAGTCCTTCTTGTCCAAGTATAAGCATTGGGAACATGGACAAACAAATACCTAAACACTGTTTTGAACCTGAGAAGCTCTGGAACATTGTCTCTCAACTATGTTATTCAGTTTAATGCTACATTACAGTAAAGTCAAAAGCTTTCAAAAGCTGCTTAAATGTGCTTATTTTGATATTTCAAGGATATTCTGCCTTGCAGGACAGACATTTACAGTTCTAGGCTCTTTTAAGTAAATAATAGAGGTTTCATACATTGTTTAATGAGCTCTTTACTGTAATTAAGGAATTCCTGGATCATAGATTCCTTTTATACCCTAACAACAGATCTGAAGAAGTGTTTCTTACTTGTTCAATGCAAGCTTGCATCTAGTTACTGTTATTTTCACTGAATTTCTGATGTTTTCTTGTAGTTTCCAATATTAGGCCTTCTTGTCAAAGTATAAACATTGGGAATATGGGCAAACAACTTCCCACACACGTTTATGAACCTGAGAAGATCAGGAACATTGTCTCTCACTATGTTATAGAGTTTAATGCTACATTGCAGTGAAGTCTAAGGCTTACTCTAGTTGCTTAATTGTGCTTATTTCTCTCTTTCAAGCCTTATGCGACACACATTTACATTTCTAGGCTCATTTAAGTAAACAATATAGGATTCATACGCTGTTTCATGTGATCTTAACTCTAATTAAGCATTTCCGGGATCGTAGAGACCTTTCACGAAGTAACAACAGACTTGGAGAAGTCTTTTATACATGTTCTATGCGAGTTCTCATCTATTTTCTCTTCTTTTTCCCAGAATTATTTATGTTTTCTCACGGTTTCTAAAATTAGACCTTCTTTTCCAGGCATAAGCATTGGGAACATGGACAAAAAACTTCCTACACACTGTTCTGAAAAGAAGATGCTCGGGAACATTGTCCATCAACTAAGTTATAGAGTTTAATGATACATTACTGTGAAATGTAAGGCTTTCCAAAGCTAAGAAATTTGCTGATTTCTCTCATTCAAGCCTTGTGTGACACACATGTAAAGTTCTATTCTTCTTTAAGTAAATAAAGGAGGTTTCATACACTGTTTAATGTGCTCTTAACTCTAATTAAGGATTTCCTAAAATTTATATAGCTTTTCCTCACTAACAACTGACTTGGAGAATCTGTTTCCCCTGTTCTAAACCAGTTCTAATCTATTTACTGTCATTTTCTCTAAATTATTCATGTTATCATGGAGTTTCCTATATTAGGCCTCCTTGTCCAAGAATAAGCATTGTCCACATATACAAACAACTTCCTACACACTGTTATGAACAGAAGAAGCTCGGGAACAGTGGCACTCAACTATGTTATAGAGTTCAATGCTACATTACAGTAACTGTAAGGCTTTCCAAAGCTGCTCCATTTGCTTATTTCTCTTATTCAATCCTTGTGTGACAACCCTGTAAAGTTCTTGTCTACTTTAAGTAAATAAAAAAGGTTTCATACACTGTTTAATTTGCTCTAAACTCTAAATATGGATTTCCTTGATGCTAAATACCTTTTCTACACTAACAACAGACTTGGGGAATTTGTTTCCACTGTTCTAAACCAGTTATCATCCATTTACTGTCATTTTCTCTGAATTATTCATGTTTTCCTATAGTTTCCTATAATAGGCCTCCTTGTACAAGTATAAGCATTGCCCACATATACAAACAACTTCCTACACACTGTTATGAACAGAAGAAGCTTGGGAACAGTGGCCCTCAACTATGTTATAGAGATTAATGCTACATTATAGTGAACTGTAAGGCTTTCCAAAGTTATGAAATTTGCTGATTTCTCTATTTCAAGCCTTGTGTGACACACATGTAAAGTTCTAGGCTTCTTTAATAAATAAAAGATGTTTTATACACTGTTTAATGTGCTCTTAACTCTAATTAAGGATTTCCTGGATGCTAGATACCTTTTCTACACTAACAACTAACTTACAGAATCTGTTTCCCCTCTTCTAAACCAGTTCTAATCTATTTATTGTCATTTTCTCTAATTATTCATGTTATCATGGAGTTTTCTATATTAGGCCTTCGTGTCCAAGTATAAGCATTGCCACATATACAAACAACGTCCTATATACTGTTATGAACAGAAGAAGCTCGGGAACATTGTCCCCCTACTACGTTATAGAGTTTAATGCTACATTACAGTAAACTGTAAGGCTTTCCAAAGCTGCTCAATTTGCTTATTTCTCTCTTTCAAGCCTTGTGTGACACACATGTAAAGTTCTAGTATTCTTTAAGTAAGTAAAATAGGTTTCATAAACTGTTTAATGTGCTCTTAACTCTAATTAACGATTTCCTGGATGCTAGATACCTTTTCTACACTAACAAGTGACTTGGAGAATCTGTTTCCGTTGTTCTAAATGAGTTCTCATCTATTTACTATCATTTTCTCTGAATTATTCATGTTTTCATGTAGTTTCCCAGATTGGGCCTTCTTGTGCAAACATAAGCATTGCCCACATATACAATCAACTTCCAACACACTGTTATGAACAGAAGAAGCTCGGGAACATTGTCCCTCAACTATGTTATAGTGGTTAATTCTACATTACAGTGAACTGTAAGGCTTTCCAAACTGCTCAATTAACTTATTTCTCTCTTTCTTTCTTTCTTTTTTTTTTTTTTTTAATATATTGCATTGATTTTGAACGGAAAGGGAGGGACAGAGATAGTTAGAAACATTGATGAGAGAGAGTCATCGATCAGCTGCCTCTTGCACACCCCCTACTTGGGATATGCCCGCAACCAAAGTACATGCCCTTGACCAGAATCGAACCCAGGACCCATCAGTCCTCAAGCCGACAATCTACCCATTGGGCCAAAGCGGTCTCCGCTATTTCTCTCTTTCAAGACTTGTGTGACATACACGTAAAGTTCTAGGCTCCTTGAGTAAATAAAAGAGGTTGCATACACTGTTTAATGTGCTCTTAACACTAATTAAGTATTTCCTGGATGCTAGATAACTTTTCTACACTAACAACTGACTTGGAGAATCTGTTTCCCCTGTTCTAAACCAGTTCTCATTTATTTACTGTCATTTCCTCTGAATTATTCATGTTTTCATTTAGTTTCCCATATTAGGCCTTCTTGTCCAAGCATAAGCATTGCCCACGTATACAAACAACTTCCAACACACTGTTATGAACAGAAGAAGTTGGGGAACATTTTCCCTCAACTATGTTATAGAGTTTAATGCTACAGTACAGTGAACTGTAAGGCTTTCCAAAACTGCTCAATTTTCTTATTTCTCTCTTTCAAGTTTGTGTGACACACATGTAAATTTCTAGGCTTCTTTAAGTAAATAAAAGAGGTTGCATACACTATTTAATGTGTTCTTAACTCTAATTAAGTATTTCCTGGATGCTAGATACATTTTCTACACTACCAACTGACTTAGAGAATCTGTTTCCCCTGTTCTAAACCAGTTTTCATCTATTTACTGTCATTTTATCTAAATTATTAATGTTTTCATGTAGTTTCCTATATTGGGCCATCTTGTTCAAGTATAAGCATTGCCACTTATATAAAAACTTCCGACACACTGTTATGAACAAAAGAAGCTCAGGAACATTGTCCCTCAACTATGTTATAGAGTTTAATGCTACATTACACTGAACTGTAAGGCTTTCCAAAGCTGCTCAATTTGCTTATTTCTTTCTTTCAAGCCTTGTGTGACACAAATGTAAAGTTCTAGGCTTCTTTCAGTAAATGACAGAGGTTTCATACACTGTTTAATGTGCTCTTAACTCCAATTAAGAATTCCCAGGATATTAGATATCTTTTCTACACTAACAACTTACTTGGAGAATCTGTTTACCCTGTTCTAAACGAGTTCCCATCGATTTACTATCATTTTCTCTGAATTATTCATGTTTTCCTGTAGTTTCCTATATTGGGCCTTTTTAACAAAGTATAAGCATTGCCATATATACAAACAACTTCCTACACACTGTTATGAAGAACAGAAGGTCGAAAACATTGTCCCTCAACTATGTTATAGAGTTTAATGCTACATTACAGTGAACTGTGAGGCTTTCCAAAGCTGCTCAATTTGCTTATTTCTCTCTTTCAAGCCTCGTGTGGCACAAATGTAAAGTTCAAGGCTTCTTTAATAAATAAAAGAGGTTTCATACACTGTTTAATGTGCTCTTAACTCTAATTAAGGGTATCCTGCATCGTAGATACCTTTTCCATCCTAACAATTGACTTGGTGAATCAGTTTCCCCTGTTCTAAACCAGTTCTCATCTATGTACTGTCATTTTCTCTGAAATATTCATCTTTTCCTGTAGTTTCCTAAATTGGGCCTTCTTGTCCAAGTATAAGCATTGCCACAGATACGAAAAACTTCCCACATACTGCTATGAACAGAAAAAACTCGGGAACATTGGACCTCAACTATGTTATAGAGTTTAATACTACATTACAGTGAACTGTAAGGCTTTCCAAAGCTGCTTAATTTTCTTATTTCTCTCTGATAGCCTTGTGTGACACACATGTAAAGTTTTAGGCTTCTTTACATAAATAAAAGAGGTGTCATACACTGTTTAATGTGCTCTTAACTCTAATTAAGGATTTCCTGGATCTTAGATACCATTTCTACACTAACACCTGACTTAGAGAATCAGTTTACCCTGTTCTAAACCTGTTCTCTTCTTTTTACTGACAATTTCTCTGAATTATTCATGTTTTCATGGAGTTTTCTATATTAGGCTTTCTTGTCCACGTATGAGCATTGCCACATATACAAACAACTTCCTACACACTGTTATGAAAAGAAGCTCGGGAACATTGTCCTTCAACTATGTTACAGAGTTTAATACTATTTTACAGTGAACAGTAAGGCTTTCCAAAGCTGCTCAACTTTCTTATTTCTCTCTTTCAAGCCCTGAGTGACACACATGTAAAGTTCTAGACTTCTTTAAGTAATCCTAGAACAGAAGAAGTTGGGGATCATTTTCCCTCAACTATGTTATAGAGTTTAATGCTACATTAAAGTGAACTGTAAGACTTTACAAATCTGCTCAATTTGCTTATTTCTCTCTTTCAAGCCATGTGTGACACACATGTAAAGTTATCAGGTTCTTTAAGTAAATAAAATAGGTTTCATACACTCTTTAATGTGCTCTTAATACTTCATTCAAGCCCTAATGAAGTATTTCCTGGATTTTAGATACCTTTTCTACACTAAAACCTGACTTGGAGAATCTGTTTCAGCGGTTCTAAACTAGTTCTCATCTATTTACTATGATTTTCTCTGAATTATTCATGTTTTCATGGAGTTTCCTATATTAGGCCTTCTTGTCCAAGTATGATCATTGCTCAAATATACAAACAACTTCCTACACACTGTTATGAAGAAGCTGGAGAACATTGTCCCTCAACTATGTTATAAAGTTTAATGCTACATTACAGTAACTGTAAGGATTTCCAAAGCTGCTCAATTTGCTTATTTCTCTCTTTCAAGCCCTGTTTTAAACACATGTAAAGTTATAGGGTTCTTTAAGTAAATAAAAGAGGTTTCATACACTGTTTAATGTGCTCTTAACTCTAATTAAGGATTTCCTGGATCTTAGATACCTTTTCTAAACTAACAACTAACTTGCAGAATCTGTTTCCCCTGCTCTATACCAGTTCTCATCTATTTATTGGATTTTCTCTGAATTATTCATATTAACATGGATTTTCCAATATTAGGTCTTCCTGTCCACGTATAAGCATTTACCGCATATACAAACAATTTCCTACACACTGTTATGAACAGAAAAAACTGGAGAACATTGGACCTCAACTATGTTATAGAGTTTAATACTACATTAAGTGAACTGTAAGGCTTTCCAAAGCTGCTCTATTTTCTTATTTCTCACTTTATTCCCTTGTGTGACACACATGTAAAATTTTAGGCTTTACGAAAATAAAAGAGGTTTAATACACTGTTTAATGTGCTCTTCACTTATCTTAAGGTTTTCCTGGATTTTATATGCGATTTCAACACTAACAACTGACTTGGAGAATCTGTTTCCCCTGTTCTAAACCTGTTCTCATCTATTTGCTGTCTTTTTCTCTGAATTATTCATGTTTTCATGGAGTTTCCTATATTAGGCCTTCTTGTCCAAGTATAAGCATTGCCCACATATACAGACAGCTTCCTACACACTGCTATGAACAGAGGAAGCTCAAGGACATTGTCCCTCAACTATGTTATAGAATTTAATGCTACATTACAGTGAACCATAAGGCTTTCCAAAGCTGCTCAACTTTCTTGTTTCTCTCTTTCAAGCCCTGTGTGACACACATGTAAAGTTCTAGGCTTCTTTGAGTAAATAAAAGAGGTTTCATACACTGTTTAATGTGCTCTAAACTCTAATTAAGGATTTCCTGGATCTTACATACCTTTTCTACACTTACAACTGAATTGGAGAATCTGTTTCCCCTTTTCTAAACCAGTTCTCATCTATTTACTGTCATTTTCTGTGAATTATTCATGTTTTCACGTAGTTTTCAAAATTGGGCCTTCTTGTCCAAGTATAAAAATTGCCACATATACAAACAACTTCCTACACACTGTTATGAACAGAAGAAGCTCAAGAACATTGTCCCTCAACTTTGTTATAGAGTTTAATAGTACATTACAGTGAACCTTAAGGGTTTCCAAAGCTGCTCAACTTGCTTATTTCTGTCTTTCAAGCCTGTGTGACACACGTGTGAAGTTCTAGGCTTCTTTGAGTAAATAAAAGAGGTTTCATACACTGTTTAATATGCTCTTAACTCTACTCAAGGATTTCCTAAATCTTAGATTCCTTTTCTACACTAACAACTGACTTGGATAATCTGTTTCCTCTGTTCTTAACAAGTTCTCATGTCTTTATTGTATTTTTTCCTGAATTATTCATGTTTTCTTGTATTTTCCTATACTACGCCGACTTGTCCAAGTATAACCATTGCCGACATATACAAACAACTTCCTACACACTGTTGAGAACAGAAGAAGCTCGGGAACATTGTCCCTCAACTATATTATAGAGGATAATCCTACATTACAGTGAAATTTAAGGCTTTCCAAAGCTGCTAAATTTGCTTATTTCTCTCTTTAAAGCCTTGTGTGACAAACATGAAAAGTTCTAGTCACCTTTAAGTAAATAAAAACAGTTTCATGCACGGTTTAATGTGCTCTTTACTCTAATTAAGGATTTCCTGGATCTTAGATACCTTTTCTACACTAACAAATGACGTGGAGAATCTGTTTCCCCTGTTCTATACCAGTTCTCATCTATTTATTGTCATTTTTTCTGAATTATTCATTTTATCATGGAGTTACCTATATCCGGCCTTCTTGTCCAAGCATAAGTATCGCCCGCATATAAAAACAACTTCATACACACTGTTATGAAAAGAAGAATCTAGGGAACATTGTCTCTCAACTATGTTATAGAGTTTAATGCTACATTACGGTGAAGTTTAATGCTTTCCAAAGCGGCTGAATTTTCTTATTTCTCTATTTCAAGCCTTGTGTGACACACATGTAAAGTTCTAGGTTCTTTAAGTAAATATAGAGGTTTCATACATTGTTGAATTTGCTCTTAACTATAATTAAGGATTTCCTGGATCTTAGAAACCATTTCTACACTAACAACTGACTTGGGAATCTGTTTCCTCTCTTCTAAAAAAGTTCTAATCACTTTACTCTCATTTTCTATGAATTGTGCATGTTATCATGGAGTTTCTTACGTTAGGCCTTCTTGTCAAAGTATAAGCTTTGCACACATATACAAACAATTTCCTACACACTGTTATGAACAGAAGAAACTGGAGAACATTGTCCCTCAACTATGTTATACAGTGTAATGCTACATTACTGTGTACTGTTAGCCTTTCCAAAGCTGCTCAATTTGCATATTTCTCTCTTTCAAGCCTTGTGTGACACAAAGGTAAAGTTCTAGGCAACTTTTAGTAAATAAAATAGGTTTCATCACTGTTTTATGTACTCTTAACTATAATTAAAGATTTCTTGTGTCTTAGATACCTTTTCTACATGAAGAACTGACTTGGAGAGTCTGTGTCAGCTGTTCTAAACCAGTCTCATCTATTTAATGACATTTTCTCTGAATTATTCGTGTTTTCATATACTTTCCTATATTAGGCCTTCTTGTCCAAGTATAAGCATAGCCTACATATAGAAACAACTTCCTACACACTGTTATGAACAGAAGAAGCTCGGGAACATTGTCTCTCAACTATGTTATATACTGTAATACTACACTGCAATTAAGTTTAAGGCTTTCCAAAGCTGCTTAATGTGTTTATTTCTCTGTTTCAATGGTATTCTGCCTTGTATGACACACATTTACCGTTCTAGACTCCTTTAAGAAAACAATATATGATTCATACACTGTTTCATGAGATTTTAACTCTAATTAAGGATTTCCTGGATCTTAGATACCTTTTCTACACTAAGAACTGACTTGGAGAATCTGTTTCAACTGTTCTAAATGATTTCTCATCTATTTACTGTGATTTTCCCATAATTACTGATGTTTTCTTGTGGTTTCTAACATCAGGCCTTCTTGTCCAGGTATAAGCATTGGGAACATGGATAAACAAGTACCTAAACACTGTTATGAACCTGGAAAGTTCACGAACATTTTCTCTCAACTATGTTATAGAGTTTAATGATACATTACAGAGATGTGTAAGGCTTTCCAAAGCTTCTTAATTTGCTTATTTCTCTCTTTCAAGCTTTGTGTGACATACATTTAAAGGTCTAGGCTCCTTTAAGTAAAAAACATAGGATTCATACACTGTTTAATGTGCTCTCAACTCGAATTAAAGAATTCCTGGATGTTAGATACCGTTTCTACACTAACAACTGACTTGGAGAATCTGTTTCAGCTGTTCTAAACGAGTTCTCATCTATTTACTGTGATTTTCTCTGAATTATTCATGTTTTTATGTACTTTCGAATATTAGGCATCTTGTCTAAGAATAAGCATTGCCCACATATACAAACAACTTCCTACACACTGTTATGTACAGAAGAAACTTGGGAACATTGTCTCTCAACTATGTAACAGAGTATAATACTACACTGCAGTGAAGTGTAAGGCTTTCCCAAACTGCTTACTGTGTTTATTTCTCTATTTCAATGGTATTCTCTCTTGTATAACACACATTTACAGTTCTAGGCTCCTTAAGTAAACAATATAGGATTCATAATCTGTTTCATGTGATCTTAACTCTAATTAAGCATTTCCTGGATCTTAGGTATTTTTTCTATGAGAAGAACTGACTTGGAGAATCTGTTTCAGCTGTTCTAAATGAGTTCTCATCTGTTCACTGACATTTTCTCTGAATTATTCATGTTTTCTTGTAGTTTCCTATATTAGGCCATCTTGTCCAAGTATACGCATAGGCCACATATAGAAACAACTTCCCACACACTGTTATGAACAGAAGAAGCTCGGGAACATTGTCTCTCAACTATGTAACAGAGTGTATTACTACACTGCAGTGAAGTGTAAGGCTTTCCAAAGCTGCTTAATGTGATTATTTCTCTATTTCAATGGTATTCTGCCTTGTATGACACACATTTACCGTTCTAGGCTCCTTTAAGTATACAATATAGGATTCATACACTGTTTCATGAGATCTTAACTGTAATTAGGGATTTCCTAGATCTTAGGTACCTTTGATAAACTAATAACAGACTTGGAGAAATGTTTTATACATATTCTATGCGAGTTCTCCATTTACTGTTATTTTCCCAAAATTACTGATGTTTTCCCGAGGTTTCTAACATTAAGCCTTCTTGTCCAGGTATAAGCATTGGGAACATGGACAAACAACTACCTAAACACTGTTATGAACCTGGAAAGTTCGCGAACATTTTCTCTCAACTATGTTATAGAGTTTAAAGATACATTTCAGAGATCTGTAAGGCTTTCCAAAGCTACTTAATTTGCTTATTTCTCTCTTTCAAGCTTTGTGTGACATACATTTAAAGTTCTAGGCTACGTTAGGTAAACAATATAGGATTCATACATTGTTTCATGATATCTGAACTCTAATTACGCATTGCCTGGATCTTAGATATTTTTTCTATACTAAGAACTGACTTGGAGAATCTGTTTCAGCTGTTATAAACTAGTTCTCATCTATTCACTGACATTTCCTCTGAATTATTCATGTTTGCATGTAGTTTCCTATATTAGGCCATCTTGTCCAAGTATAAGCATAGCCCACATATACAAACAACTTCCTACAAACTGTTATGAACAGAACAAGCTCTGGAACATGGTCTCTCAACTATGTTATATAGTGTAATACCACATTGCAGTGAAGTGCAAGGCTTCCGAAGCTACTTAATGTGTTTATTTCTCTACTTCAAGGATATTCTGCCTTGTATAACACACATTTATTGTTCTAGGCTCCTTTAGGTAAACAATATAGGATTCATACACTATTACATGTGATTTTAACTCTAATTAAGCATTTCCTGGACCTTAGATATTTTTTTCTATGAGAAGAACTGACTGAGGGAATCTGTTTTAGCTGTTCTAAATGAGTTCTCATCTATTCACTGACATTTTCTCTGAATTATTCATGTTTTCATGTAGTTTCTTATATTAGGCCATCTTGTCCAAGAATAAGCATAGCCCACATAGAGAAACAACTTCCTACACACTGTTATGAACAGAAGAAGCTCGGGAACATTGTCTCTCAACTATGTTATATACTGTAGTACTACACTGCAGTTAAGTTTAAGGCTTAACAAAGCTGGTTAATGTGTTTATTTCTCTATTTCAATGGTATTCTGCCTTGTATGACACACATTTACCGTTCAAGACTCCTTTAAGAAAACAATATAGGATTCATACACTGTTTCATGAGATTTTAACTCTAATTAAGGATTTCCTAGATCTTAGATACCTTTTCTACACTAAGAACTGACTTGGAGAATCTGTTTCAACTGTTCTTAATGATTCCTCATCTATTTACTGTTATTGTATTTCCCCAGAATTACTAATGTTTTCTTGTGGTTTCTAAAATCAGGCCTTCTTGTCCAGGTATAAGCATTGGGAACATGGATAAACAAGTACCTAAACACTGTTATGAACCTGGAAAGTTCACGAACATTTTCTCTCAACTATGTTATAGAGTTTAATGATACATTACAGAGATGTGTAAGGCTTTCCAAAGCTTCTTAATTTGCTTATTTCTCTCTTTCAAGCTTTGTGTGACATACATTTAAAGGTCTAGGCTCCTTTAAGTAAAAAACATAGGATTCATACACTGTTTAATGTGCTCTCAACTCGAATTAAAGAATTCCTGGATGTTAGATACCGTTTCTACACTAACAACTGACTTGGAGAATCTGTTTCAGCTGTTCTAAACGAGTTCTCATCTATTTACTGTGATTTTCTCTGAATTATTCATGTTTTTATGTACTTTCGAATATTAGGCATCTTGTCTAAGTATAAGCATAGCCCACATATACAAACAACTTCCTACACACTGTTATGAACAGAAGAAACTTGGGAACATTGTCTCTCAACTATGTTATAGAGTGTAATACTACATTGCAGTGAAGTGTAAGGCTTTCCAAAGCTCCTTACTGTGTTTATTTCTCTATTTCAATGGTATTCTCTCTTGTATAACACACATTTACAGTTCTAGGCTCCTTAAGTAAACAATATAGGATTCATACAGTGTTTCATGTGATGTTAACTCTAATTAAGCATTTCCTGGATCTTAGATATTTTTTCTATGAGAAGAACTCACTTGGAGAATCTGTTTCAGCTGTTCCAAATGAGTTCTCATCTATTCACTGACATTTTCTCTGAATTATTCATTTTTTCTTGTAGTTTCCTATATTAGGCCATCTTGTCCAAGTATACACATAGCCCACATAAAGAAACAACTTCCCACACACTGTTATGAACAGAAGAAGCTCAGGAACATTGTCTCTCAACTATGTAACAGAGTGTTATACTACACTGCAGTGAAGTGTATGGCTTTCCAAAGCTGCATAATGTGATTATTTCTCTATTTCAATGGTATTCTGCCTTGTATGACACACATTTACCGTTCTAGGCTCCTTTAAGTATACAATATAGGATTCATACAATGTTTCATGAGATCTTAACTGTAATTAGCGATTTCCTGGATCTTAGGTACCTTTGATAAACTAACAATAGACTTGGAGAAATTTTTTATACATATTCTATGCGAGTTCTCCATTTACTGTTATTTTCCCAAAATTACTGATGTTTTCCCGAGGTTTCTAACATTAGGCCTTCTTGTCCAGGTATAAGCATTGGGAACATGGACAAACAACTACCTAAACACTGTTATGAACCTGAAAACCTAGGGAACATTTTCTTTCAACTATGTTATAGAGATTAAAGATACATTTCAGAGATGTGTAAGGCTTTCCAATGCTACTTAATTTGCTTATTTCTCTCTTTCAAGCTTTGTGTGACATACATTTAAAGTTCTAGGCTACTTTAGGTAAACAATATAGGATTCATACACTGTTTCATGATATCTGAACTCTAATTAAGCATTGCCTTGATCTTAGATATTTTTTTGCTGGAAACCAAATCAGTTTCACTGAAAAAGAGATGTTGACAGGAAGCCAGGAAGGCTGGTCAAAAACCTTAATTGCTCTAACCTTTAGTTGAGATTTTGTTAGCTGAAGCAGAATCTACCTTGTCTGTGAAAGTTTCTATTATTTCCTGCCTAAGGGCTACATGTAAATTTCTGTTTATGTTGCTTAAGATGTGTTCCCCAAAGCCTCAATAAAAGGGGATGGCAGGGCCAGAGCAGTAGTAGTTCTCCCACTAGAGTTGGACTACCGCCTGGCCCCCCAAATCGCCAAATTGAATTTCTTCAAGTCTCTTTTCATTTGTGTGCGGCCCTTCTCCAGAACCTGAACCCTGAATTGGAACTCTTTCTACGCGGGCCGTGAAAGAGACTCCAATATCTGGCGCTCAAAGCGGGGCTCCTGGAGGAGAAGGTATTTTTCGCCTAGAGCGAAGGAGGAAAAATACACCGAGAAAAGGTGTGGAAGATTCACCAGAAAAAGGTGAGGGAAGATTCACCAGAAAAAAGGTGAGGGAAATTCACCGCACTCAAAGCCCACGGCCAGCTGCAGCGTCGCGAACTGTAAGCAGGGTGGGAACGTCTCTTTTTTCAGCCAGGCTAATGGGGAAGAATTAGGTTATAAATATAAAGTAAACTTTATTATAGATTTTTGGTTTGTAAGCTTAAAGAATGTGGTTTCTTGTTCAAATTAAAATCTTAGTTTGTATTTGGAATTTAAAATCTGTAATAAGAAATGAGACTCCACTGCTGAAACCGCCTCTGGTGCGGAGAAATTCAAAGGTGGCAGGAGAGGGCAGAACCATCTGCTCTCTGAAAATGAGATTACTTAATGCTTTGTTTAAAAGTTATAAAAGAACTTGCAAGTTGGGTGTTATCTTGGCCAAATTGGGTGATAGTTATTACTTCAGAAAGCAAAAGAGAAAGAAAAAAAATTTTGAGATCTGTCTTTATCTTTTAAGCATGAAAAAATGTGTGGCCAGATCTGTTGAAACTTCTCCCAAAGTAAGCTTAATGTGGGGGAAGGGAGAGACCAGGCAATCCTATAAGGAAGACCACTCTCCTAGTAAGGAATGTGGTAACTTGCATTTGAATGGCTACAAACTTCCTCCAAATTCCTGTGGCAAAAATTTTTGTGGAAGTTTGCTTAATTAAAAAAAGGGTAAAGTTTAAATTTGCCTCATAAAAAATCTAGAGGACAGAATTGAAGCTCTTAATTGATTATGTCTTGTATTTTTCTTAGAAATGTAAAGTGTTATTAATCTAGGACATGCAAAATATATTTGACTTGCCAGCTTTAAAAGTTCAAAGTGGAAATTAAATGAGGAGAAATTATATAGTTAAAATGGGTTTTCTTTAATGATTAAGAATTCAAAATAAGATGCTTATTATTGGTTTAATTAAAAAAGAGTATTAATTCTGTGATCTCAACCAAAAATTTTCTATGCAAAAACTACTCTAAATCTAATTGATATCTTAAGATAACAATAGATAATAATAACATGTATTATAATATTTAAATCATATATAGATATTTGTTTGATGGTCTTTTCCCATATTAAAATTTCAAGGCCTTAACAGAGATGATTCTTGGAAAGCTCCAAGGGCCCGGAGAAATACAAGAAATTTATTCTCTTCTTAAATGATTTAAAACAGATTTAATATACTTGAAATTGCATGGAAAGCCTTATCAAATAAAAATTAATAAATATGAATATTTTAGAAGGTTTATAGGCATGTATTGTTACTGGCAAAGGAAAGCAGTTAACTTTCCTGGCACATGGTGAAGAAGACGGTACAGACGCCTGACACCTGAGAATGTCTTTCTTGCCATGTTAGCAGTATTCATCTGTACGGTAATATTACCTGGGACAAATGTGGAAGTGTTTAGGACTTACGTTCCTGACCGTTCATGGGTAAAAGCCCTTATGTGGGCTGATCCCTTGCCTAATGTAGTCACCAATAATACTAAACACCTTGGTCATCCAGGAGGAAAATGGGTGGGGCAAGGAAGTATAATTACACAGGTGTTGACACCCAGCTTCCTTTTTTGTATGACACAAAATCAAACCAATGCTTCTTGGTGTATAAAATTAAAGAGAGGTTTCTGGCTTGCACCAAAGTAGAGGAATATCACTACTTGCTCCTGGGAGAGGTGCAGAGAAATGTAACTAAGACCTTGTCTATACAAAAAGAAATTGATAACCAGTTTAAATTTGAATTGCCATTGGCTTAGAACAAAGAATATCCTTGCATGGTTTTATTCTACAATGTCATTTATAATTTTTGATATTTTACAACAGCATATTGTACAATTATTCCAAACAAAATTAAAAATCTAATTTTTGAATGTTTGGCAGCAATTTAAAAGGACATGAAAGGATTTAATCCCTTCCACTGTGTGGAAAGCCTCACTGGGAAGGCGCTTGAGCATTCTATATTGGCCTTTCTTGCCTTATTTGAGAAGAGGGACCCTCTCGTCACAATTCAATTGCCCACAGCTGTTGCCAGAGTTTTCAATTCATGCTGAGGTTAAAGCCTAGTGGTGGCTGGTACCATGGATCCGTCTCTCACACAATGGGGTGAGCTGGATCTTCCCTGGAGAAGAAACCTGGGTTCCCTAAGATCTGTGATCAATGCTGGGGCCTCGCCAGCAGGCGAGGGGATCCCAAGGCAGGTACTGGGCATGGAGGCCATAGGGGCATAGGCTACCAAGGAGACAGAACTGAACCTCACATCACCCTGCTTGGCCCCAGAGGATGGCTGGTTAGCCAATGACGGGTAAGATTCCTCAAGGGAGGGACAACCTAAGACAGGCACAGCCGCAGAGGGCCATCAGGAGAGGGCTTGGGGGCCAACAGAGGTAAGGCACAGATCCTCACCCCCCCAACGCTGTCGGGGCTTGAACACTCGCCTTTTTGAGGGATGTCTCCTGCCCCATGGCTGCTTCAAGCTTCCCATACCCAGCTCAGATTGGGACCCAGGCAACAAACAGATTTGGTCCAGCTCAGATGGAGACCCAGCTACAAACAAGAGACTTGGCACGGCTCTTATTGAGACCCAGGCAACAGAGAAGTGGCTGATGGCGACTGTCCTACATCTAAATCCAGCCTAAATCTACGAGTGCTCAGGGCTTTCTCAAGGATGCATATAATCTTTTCCATTAATATTTACAGAGTAAACTAAAATTGTTGTTAAAGTATTAAATTTGACAGTAAAATAGTCAAGTTTTCAGATTAATTTAAATTGGCTAAATGAAATGAGTTAATATTCAAGAAAATTTAATTGTACAACAGGCTGTTCCTAAAGTATTAACCAAAATTTCTATTGGTAGTCCATTTCGTGGTAAAATTGTTTAACATACAATAAACCCTAAAGCAGTCATAGTTTTTGTACAAAATATTAAAAATTAAAAGTTATCAAAACAGCATTATAAAAATTTTTTCCAAAAGCCTCCTAATAATTAAATAGAAAAAAGGGGGATAGTGGAAAATACCATGAAAGAAAAAATGTCCTGTAAGTAAATTACATCTAGAAAAATTTTTCTTCTGTTGAAAACCAATTTTTCAAAATCATTTGTAATGATAACAGTAAGACAGCCATGAAAAGCACACATAGTACCAAAATAAGTCAAAGAAAAATTGTTTGGGCAAAAAATTAAAAGTATTACAAGTAAAATTTATAGAAAAGATTCCTTTATTAATTTTGGTCGAGATATGTTTGTATATTTTCAGAAAACAACTCCAAGACCATGTGGATTCCTGCAACAGAGAAGAATTGACAGGAATACTCCAGCAATAAGATAAGAGGAAAAACAGACCAGAGATGGAAGATGCTGACAACGCCTTGCCATACTAGCAGTCAGCAGATGTGTGTCGCTGCAGGTTGTCCAGGACCAAACCAGAGGTCGGACCTGCATTGCCACCATTTTTCCACCATCCGGATACCATTGCTGACATGGACTCAGAACTGTTGGACATTAAAATTTGGACTCAAAAAACTGTGTGACACTGAATCTGGGATTCAAAACTGTTGGCCCAGAAAGAAACATACTGCAGACTGATTTCATTTGACTCAGCATAGCCATTGTTGCTTGTTTCATTTTTTTTTGTTTGTTTGTTTATTTCTAGTCTGCATATGCAAAATTTTTTAAGGAAAGAAAACGGGGGGGAGATGCTGGAAACCAAATCAGTTTCACTGAAAAAGAGATGTTGACAGGAAGCCAGGAAGGCTGGTCAAAAACCTTAATTGCTCTAACCTTTAGTTGAGATTTTGTTAGCTGAAGCAGAATCTACCTTGTCTGTGAAAGTTTCTATTATTTCCTGCCTAAGGGCTACATGTAAATTTCTGTTTATGTTGCTTAAGATGTGTTCCCCAAAGCCTCAATAAAAGGGGATGGCAGGGCCAGAGCAGTAGTAGTTCTCCCACTAGAGTTGGACTACCGCCTGGCCCCCCAAATCGCCAAATTGAATTTCTTCAAGTCTCTTTTCATTTGTGTGCGGCCCTTCTCCAGAACCTGAACCCTGAATTGGAACTCTTTCTACGCGGGCCGTGAAAGAGACTCCAATATTTTTTCTATACTAAGAACTGACTTGGAGAATCTGTTTCAGCTGTTATAAACGAGTTCTCATCTATTCACTGACATTTCCTCTGAATTATTCATGTTTGCATGTAGTTTCCTATATTAGGCCATCTTGTCCAAGTATAAACATAGCCCACATATACAAACAACTTCCTACAAACTGTTATGAACAGAACAAGCTCGGGAACATTGTCTCTCAACTATGTTATATAGTGTAATACCACATTGCAGTGAAGTGCAAGGCTTCCGAAGCTGCTTAATGTGTTTATTTCTCTACTTCAAGGGTATTCTGCCTTGTATAACACACATTTATCGTTCTTGGCTCCTTTATGTAAACAATATAGGATTCATACACTATTTCATGTGATCTTAACTCCAATTAAGCATTTCCTGGATCTTAGATATTTTTTTCTATGAGAAGAACTGACTTAGGGAATCTGTTTTAGCTGTTCTAAATGAGTTCTCATCTATTCACTGACATTTTCTCTGAATTATTCATGTTTTCATGTAGTTTCCTATATTAGGCCATCTTGTCCAAGAATAAGCATAGCCCACATATAGAAACAACTTCCTACATACTGTTATGAACAGAAGAAGCTCAGGAACATTGTCTCTCAACTATGTTATAGACTCTATAATATAGAGTGTAATACTACACTGCAGTTAAGTTTAAGGCTTTCCAAACTTAGATACCTTTTCTACACTAAGAACTGACTTGGAGAATCTGTTTCAACTGTTCTAAATGATTTCTCATCTATTTACTGTGATTTTCCCATAATTACTGATGTTTTCTTGTGGTTTCTATCATCAGGCCTTCTTGTCCAGGTATAAGCATTGGGAACATGGATAAACAAGTACCTAAACACTGTTATGAACCTGGAAATTTCGCGAACATTTTCTCTCAACTATGTTATAGAGTTTAATGATACATTTCAGAGATGTGTAAGGCTTTCCAAATCTTCTTAATTTGCTTATTTCTCTCTTTCAAGCTTTGTGTGACATACATTTAAAGTTCTAGGCTACTTTAGGTAAACAATATAGGATTCATACACGGTTTCATGATATCTGAACTCTAATTAAGCATTGCCTAGATCAGTGTTTCCCAACCTTCTCTCATGATGAGAATCACCTGGTGGAGTTGTTAAAACACAGATTCCTGAATCCCAACTAAGAAGTGCTAAACTAGAATTTTTGAGAACATATAGGTAAAATTGCATACCTTACTTAGTGCTCTGTATATAAAATCTGTCTTAGAGCACTAGTTAAGTATACAATTTTACCTATATGTTCCCAAAAATTCTAGTTTAGCACTTCTTAGTTGGGATTCAGGAATCTGTGTTTTAACAACTCCACCAGGTGATTCTCATCATGAGAGAAGGTTGGGAAACACTGCTTTAAAGGAACCCAGACTCCCATTCCCCACCTCCAACCACGTGGCAGGATGTAAAGTCAGCCCCCGCATATTTGGGAGAATGTTTTTGAAGTGGCATGTTGTTTGACTTCACCATAGGCCCTTAGCATCTTGCATTTTCCTACTTTTGATGGTTTGCACCATCCGCCTCCGGGACCTGTGTAGCCAGCCATCAGCCTCAAGGGGCCCCGGAACTTTCCCCAGAGGCAAACTGCCCCCAGGAACTTCTCCCAGAGGCAAACTGCCCGCCAGGCAAGGGCTGGAAGGCTCAGACCCGCCTGGAGGGCAGCGCTGCACCTGCTGGCATTTCACACCCAGAACACGGAGACCAGCAACCCCGGGGCGGCTCCGGCTCCAGCGCTCCTGCACCATGCACAGCCGGGCTCCCAGCTCCGGGCTCCCTGGGACCCGCCAGCTGCACACCTTCCCAGGCTCCTGCTCCAGGAGGCCGCTCAGGTGGTTGCCAGGCTGCTCCCTGAGGCACCTCAGCCTGGGGGCGGGGCTGGCGGGCCTGCCCTCCTATTGGCCGCTGGCGCCATGCGCCCTGCCCCGGCCACCGCTGATTGGCTGGTCTTGGGCATTTGATGGGCGGCGGGCAGGACTGGCTGACTCCTACAGCTCTATCTGCTACCTCGAGGAAGACAGGTAGGACAGTGGGCCCGGCCTTGGCAGCATCCCCGCCTCGGTCCCTCCCCAAAGGTGGGCGACGTCCCCCCCAACACGGGTCGCCCTCCCACGGTCCCTGGGCTCCCAGTCAGGGTCTGCCTCACCTGCAGGCACAGCGCTCCCTGCAAGGTGTCCCTCCCGCAGCCACACCAGGCCACACCTGGGTTCGGCCTGCCCCCCCACAGGCAGGCAGCTCTGTGTGGAGCCTGGCCCGTGGGTCCTGGGCCGTGGGCCGCGGGAGTGGAACCTGCCCCAGGCCCACTGCGCCCGCCCTCTTCCCCCCATCCCCCGTACCCTCAGGCAGGGAAATGCCCGAAGGACGCCGCCCTTCTGACCCTGCGCTGAGGCCAGAACCCAGTCACCCTGGAATTCTCTTCCCGCTTCCCCAGCCTTGTTCTGCGTCCCCTGGTCTCCCTTTGCTTGCCAGTGGCCGCGTGTTCCCGCCAAACCTTGGAGACCACACAGGCAGAGGTTGCTGACTGACTTTCACTGCCATTCCGTACCAGTCCCTACTCCTCTCCTTTGCCCCTGAGCAGCCCCAAAAGAGATTGGCACCATGTGATCGCCTTTGGACTCAGGTCTATCAAGTAGGTCAGGCTCTACTATTGACCATGATGCTGGCTGCAGCCAGTGATAGCCTTTGAGCAATGAAATATGGGAGTTGAGCCTGTCACCTTAACAGAAGAGTCTGGAACCAGTGAGACAGGCCGCCCTCTCTGTCCATCTCTAATAACACCCAGCAGGAACCTACACGTTGGCTGCTTCTTTATCCTGATTCTAGCAGAACTAGGGTGTTCATGTGCTATGAACAAGAAAGATACCTTCTTTACTCTAAGCAACTAAAGCTTTGGGGCTGTTCATTACCCACAATAACATCTAGTCTGTCCTAATGTAAATGCACTTCCGATTCTACCCTCTATGAGGCAGTCGAGCCTAAAATTAGAAGCCAGAGGAAGGTGGTTAGGGACACATGGGTTTGACTTCCAGCCCTACCTTTGTTAACTCTACAAACAAGCAATTAATTTTGAGACTCTGAGCCTGGATTCCCTCCCCATCAAATAGATTGTGAAACCATCTTAGATTGCAAAGAGGATTAAATGAAATAATAATGCACGTAAAGCATTGAATCCAGGCTTGGCACCTGTAGTAAGCATTCAATAACTCTTAGCTCCTTTACATCACAATGTGTACTGACTACAGACATGCCAACAATATAAAAAATGTCAATGTGTTGGTCTATATATCCTTTCATATTTTTTAAACCAGTACAATAGGATTATATATATATTCTCTCATAGCCTGAATAATGTAATGTTTTGATGGTAACGAGAGAGAGAGAGAGAGAGAGAGAGAGAGAGAGAGAGAGAGGGAAAAAGAGAGAGAGACAGAGAGAGTGAGCCAAGCTCAAATGGTTAAGTTTGTTAAGCATATTTCCTGCACAGAAAGATTGCTGGTTCAGTTATTAGTTGAGGGCACTTGCTGTGGTAATGGGCTGTAGTCCATTAGGGGGTCATGTAGAAGCAAGCCATTCTATGTTTCTATCCTTCTCTCGGTAAAAGTCAATTAAAATACCTTTACATATATTTTTCCATTTTGATTTGTAGTCTTAAGGAATAATTGAAATAATACTTTTCACCTGAGGGAGAATTTTAAGAGTCACGGAATCTGAAATAATATTTCCAAACAGGGGTTCAGTTTTGTAAACAACACTCCCTAGACACTTGTGAAGATCCCCTAAAACCTAAAGTTGTTAGTTCCCAATGTCACTTGGATACCCCAGAACAATATTTGAAATGGTCAGAGAGTGATTGGGATCCTAGAACCACATGCAAGGCTAGATTGCTGCATTACCCAAAGGGCCATGCGCTAAGGAGGGCTGGGCTTAGTCAATGAAGCCCAGGAGAGGCGCATTATTCCTGTGCTCATTGGATTGAGTTTGAGTTCCAGAGTCTCTCTTAGTGGTGAATTTGACATTTGCAGTGTGTTCACAGAATCAGAGGCTCCAGTGCAGGGTCAGGAGGCATCAGAGGCAGTGTCCCAGCAGTGCAGTTGTATGTCTGTGGCTGGTTGAGTCACAACAGTCCGTGATTGAGTTCTCCGTGCCTCCCAAACTACTTTCTGCTTCCAGCATTCAACCCGGCCTCACTCATTCACCCTCCAGCCTCAGGTGTGGGTGCCATTTCCGGTCCTGCAGTCCAGGTCTCAGAGCCAAAGTGAGTTGCTTGAGGGTGTCAAATGGTGTGATTGGGTGGGAGAAGGTGACAGGCTGAAAAGCCACCGTGTAAGGCCGTGGTAGTGTGACTGAGGAGGGAGGATGGGGGAAATCCCTGTATGTCTTAAACCAAAAGGCAGCAAAGAAGATGAAGCAAAGAGTGTGTGATGAGTTTTGCTTTCATTTGCAGGAAGCTGCTGCCATTAATGGCTGTGATCCAAAGAGGGGCATGGTGGGACTTAGGTTTCTAACCTTGTCTCAAAATTTCTCAGAGGAAGAACATACTAGAAGAGAGAAGATAGCAGTTAAGGACAGGATGGAGAAGTCCAGGGAAAGCACCGATGGAATGCAGGCATCACCAGATCTGTGGCTGGGCAAGAACCCTGAGTAGCCTGAGATTGTGGGTCCTGGTGGTGGATTCCAGGCTCTCATCGGACCTTTACTTTCACCAGATTCCTGCAGATGCAGAACCACTTAAGGGCACTGGGTGGTAGAGCTTATTTCAGGGCCACTCATTCTTGTGGCCTCTGAGATAGTTGTGTCCTGTGAATGTCCAGCCACTCTTCTAGGTCTTTAACCTGGGGACCCTGATGGGACATAAATCCCAGATTGGTAAGTTCTAGGACTAGGGTCATGTAACTGATCCCGGTTTGGGGCAATCAGTGGAATGGAATGTGGGAAGTTTTACCAGTCATGGGTTCCTATCTGGGTAAAGGCTTGGAGTGAAGTCTGAGCTCATCCAGGAACCCTAAGGTGCTTCCCCCTTTTCTCCTTTTAATTAGGAACTGGAAACAATGGGACAGAAGTCAGGTCTTGAGTAACTTTTTGACAATGTGGACATCTATTCTGTAGGTGATGGGAGCAATGGGAGGTTTGGAGCAATGGAGGCAGGGTATCAGACCCAGGTGTTATTAGACTCCCTGTGGCTGCCACATGCTGAACCACATACATGGGATGGAGGCAGTAGAAAGACTAAGATGGATGCTGCTGTGATCATCTTGTTTAGTGTCATAATAATTCACTCTGAGGGTGGCTGTGGAGGTAAAATAAGTTTTGGAATCTGGATTGGTGTTTTGGGTGTGGCCACCTGGGTTTTCTACTTTGGAGGTAGAGAGAGAGGTAAGAATCAAAGATTGCATTTGGCAAATGGAGGTATGGAAGGGCCACCAGCTGAGATGCAGATATTCATAGTAGAAACTAATGTTCATTAGGGATACCAAAACTTTTATATTTTCTTGTTAGAGTTATGATATTTCAGGGAGCAGATCATGAGTGACTGGAACTCCTAAGGCACAGTTCATGATGAAAACTTCTTTAAAATGTAGGTGGTGTGGAGAGTCGTTCAGCTCTGCAGTCAGTGCCCTGGCTCTCCACCAGGTGTGAGATCTGAGCCCCAGCCAACCCAGTCACAGCAGGATTCTTTTGGAGCACCTTGAGGATGAGCATCAGGACCCCACCCACACTCCTGCAGCTGGCAGCAGAGAGCCTGCTTAAGGACCAGGCCTTTCTCATCACAGCTTTGGAGCACCTGCCTGCTGAGCTCTTCCCACTACTGTTCACCTTGGCCTACTTTAGTAGATGCTACAAATCCCTGAAGGCGATGGCACAAGCCTGGCCCTTCACTGTCCTCTCTCTGGGGGGACTGAGGCATCGACCTCGTGTTAAGATCTTAAAAACTGTGTTGGATGGGCTTGGCGTTCTGCTTGCCCAGGAGGTTCACCCCAGGAGTTGGAAACTGCGGGTGCTGGATTTAAGGGACAGGGGTTCTGCCTTCTGGAGAATGTGGTGTGAAGACAGCACTCAGGAGCCCTCACCGACTTGTCCAGTGACTGTGCACAGGTCCAGCCCCAACATGGAGCACCCCTTAGCTCCTGTGGAGGTGTTCCTAAACCTGAACTTCACTGAATGGAACAGAGATGCGTTTTTCATGTATGTCATCCAATGGGCCCAGCAGAGGGAAGGGCTGGTACACCTGTGCTGCAAGATGCTGAGGATTGCTGAGGTGCCCTTCCAGAGGGTGATGCAGGTCCTGGATGAGGTGCAGCTGGACTGTATCCAGGAGGTGGAGCTGAAGTGCACCTGGGACCTGCCTACCCTGGAGATGTTTGCTCTTTACCTGGGGCAGATGAGGAACCTACAGAGACTCTTTCTCTCCCACATGCATATATTGGGTGAGGAGGAAGAGGTGGAAGAACAGGAGGAAGATGTCCAGGAGTGGGAGGAGCAAGAGTTGGTGGAGGTAGAGGAGCAGGAATGGGAGGAGGTAGAGGAGAGGGAGAGGGAGGAGCAAGAAGAGCAGATATCCTTTTCCCAGATCTTCTCTCAGATGCTCAGTCCACTGCACCTCCGAGAGCTGGACCTGGATTCCCCCTCCTTCCTCCGAGGCCTTCTGCACCAGAGGCTCAGGTGCCTGCAGACCCCCTTGGAAAAACTCATCATAACGCATTGCCGGTGCCTGACCCATTCAGACCTGGAACACCTATTCCAGTGCCCGCACCTCAAGCAACTAAAATCCCTGCGTCTGTATTGTGCCAGCCTCGATGGTTTTATTCCCGTGCCCCTCCGAGCTCTGTTGGAAGCATTGACACCCACCCTCCAGGAGCTGCGCCTTGATAAGTGTGACATGGTGGACTCCCAAGTCGAGGCCATCCTGCCTGTCCTGAGCGGCTATCACCAGCTCAGTTTCTTCACCATCTCTGAGAACCGCCTGTCCTTGGCCACCGTGGAGAAGCTCCTGCACCACCTAGCCAGGCTGTGCAGCCTAGAGATGGCGCTGTCCCCCTGGAGTGTTACACAACCCAGGGCATTGTCAACCAGGAGACACTTGCCCTGGTACGGGTTGAGCTGTGGGGAATACTGAGGGAGTTAGGACAGCCCAGGGCCATCCTGCTTGGCACCAAGCACAGTGGCCACAGGGAATATGATGATATGGTATTTTCATGACAGGGAGCCTGTTCTGTGCCCATGTAATGACTCTGCTCAGTGGGTGCACCTGAGCTTCTTTCTGGGCCTTTGGAAGGTGAAACCTCGTACCTGGGTGCACTATACAGGGGCCACCCCATGTTTCAGGTTCATGTTCAGTGGGAATGGGGAAAGGGTGGGACACAGCCTGGGTAAAGGGTTGCAGGGTCAAAAATGGGGAGTTCATGGGACCTCAAAGGCAATGTGTCCTACCATCAGAAACATGAATCTCATTTGCGTGGGGAGGGGGCAGAATTGGGACTTAAGCTTCTTGTGTGGGAGTGAATCCTGGGGTGGATGATTGTAAAGGAATGATCAGAAATAAAGACAATTTCAAAGGGAAAAAAATGTGCATGGACTAAAGAAGTGTTATAAATAATCGTTTTCTTTATCTTTTTAATTGGAAACTTGAGCAATGAAACAGGATGAGACTGCAGCTGTTACATATTTACTTGTAAAACACATAGCAGGATATTGTTATGAGTTTGAGCCTGGGTTGTTTTCCTCATTCTGGTTGATTTACTTAGGGCATGAGTGGTCATCGGTGAGAATCACTGGGCATGGGGTAGAAGGCCATAGACTATGGGACCTGAGTGATGAAGGCTATGACTTGTGAAGGGAGGTCAGGTGCAGCACCAGTGGAGGTGGCATCTGGATATGAGACCTAATGTGTTTCTCAATAGGTGAGGCTGAAAGAAAACACAATCAGGGAGAGACACCTTCATTGCAAGACTGAAGGCTACCTCAATGAGTGTGGGCTCTGAGTTGGTGTAGAACTTATTCCAGTTTAAATTTGTCGAGAGGTGTTTATACCACACATGCTGAACAATGAGTAGGAAGTCAAGAGATGACTTTGGAGACTGTGGGTGTGGGAGTGCAGGTGTGAGACAGGTGTGGGAGAAAGAATGATGTGCCCTTGGAGAGGGTATGTGTTATCAAGGCTGCAGAACCATGACCTTTAATAAGAGGGAATGCAGGTTGAGTCTATTACCTGCTGATACTATAGAGTTGTGAATTTTCAGGTTAATTCCTGAAAAGAGTGTGCATGTTATGGTACATCCCTAGTTTAAAGCTTAGGTAAAATATGAGTACACTGTCCTCTTGTTGTTGAGGGCTGTTACAGTGATCAATAGGATGAGATAGCATATAGCACCATCCTTTGAGCTTGAAAATCTCCACTGGCTGTGGAAGAGAGAATGGTAAGAGAAATATATTAGAGCTCTGATGAGTTCAATTTTTGGAAAAGAAGATGATTAGGAAATAAACTGTGCTCATCACGGCATACTTGTGTTACATTTGACTTTGTGCCTCTGGGAATGAAGCTGTGTGAGAGAAGTGTGGTTCAATACATTATGACCAAGAGGCAGTGCAAAATAATGGCTTCAGCACCCTGGGATTGGGTTCAAAGGATTGAAGTTTGATGCCATAATTATCAGGGTCTTAAAATGGGAATTCAGAGGACAACAGAGCATTGCCTGATAAGCATCATGTCAAATCTTCACACTCTCAATATGGACATCATCTCTCCCTACCCTGTGTTCATGACACACAATGTATTGAAAATGGGAAGTTAGGCCTGCATGTGAGTCTCAGAGTGAAGGTATGCTGTATAGGATCATCTACCGTTATTGTTGTGGGATGACGCAGTATCAGTAGGAATATAAGGAGGGAAGGACTTTGGTGGTACCAAGTCCTGGGTTTTTTTCTCATGTGGGGAGTTGTGGGAGGATATGCATGTTGGGGAGGATGAACATAAAATCATAGCAGAGGAACTGGTCATGGACTAAACTTTCCCCATTATGACAGGATATGAATTTTGAGGACGTGCCCATCACCTTCTCTCAGGAGGAGTGGGATCTTCTTGATGAGGCTCAGAAATTTCTATACCGCAAGATGATGCTGGCACTTTTTGCTCTTGTATCATCTGTAGATGAGACCTTCACAATTCTTTTAGTGTCCTGAAGTGATGTCCTCTCTTTCTTAATTCTCTAAATGTAAGCTTTCTCTCACCCAGTCCTAGACAATCGGCTTTTCTATTTGATCCCATTATCCTGTCAAATGTGCTGTGGCAGAGAGTGCTGAGTCATTTGGAAAGATCTGAGCAAAGGACTCCATGAATATCCCTCACACCCATATCATCAAATAGTGCAGGAAGTTTCTGGGAGTCAGGATTGTTCCAAACAGCTTAATGGGACAAGGTTTGTACTTCGACTTTTTGGGAGTTGTCTATGTCCACATCCATGGCTACCACTTCACCATTATTTCAGTTAAAGGCTCTTTGTGACTGACTATGCCAGGTTATGGTATTTACTTGCATAAACCATGGGTGGTTCTTGAAAGACCTCCTTCCATTGTTTGTAATGTTATGTTCCCTGAATACTTTTGCATGCTGTGTTGCTCTTGGCAGGTGCTTCCTATTCACCTCTATTGTATTTCAATAAAAGTCAGAATATCCCTTCATTATCTCTTCATTGATGTTTCTATTGCTCAGCCCACCCTTTCTCTATGGAATATTCAGAGAGTAATTTTTTAAAATATATTTTATTGATTTTTTTACAGAGAGTAATGTAGAGAGACAGAGAGCTAGAAACATCGATGAGAGAGAAACATCGATTAGCTGCCTCTTGCACACTCCCCACTGGAGATGTGCCTGCAACCAAGGTATATGCCCTTGACTGGAATCGAACCTGGGACCTTTCAGTCTGCAGACTGACACTCTATCCACTGAGCCAAACCGTTTTTGGCTCAGAGAGTAATTTTTAAAGAGAGTAGATTAGTATGACTTAGTATTTGTGGGGTCCCAATCTTTGCATGTTTTGGAACGCACATAAGAATGGCAGAAAATCACTCTTTGTCCCATATTGTGTTATTTCGCATTGCTGACCAAGGCCTTGAAAGAAAGTCCGCATGACTTTGTGTTTCTAGTTTGCAGTCTGGTGCCTCTCTTATTGGTGTGCTCAATGGTCTCCCAGAATAGGAGTCCTTTGCTGGGCCTGTGTGAACAATATGAATTATATTCTCTGTTCACAGTAAGTATTACATAATTCTCAGCAATGTTTAAGGGAACTCCTCCCCATGTTGTAAAATATGCTGGTGTCATTTGCTGTAAGACTCTGAGGTTTAAATGGAACCACCATTCACATAGAAACACTGTATTCATAAAGCGTAGAAAAGACTGCAGAAAATTGGAAGAAAAAAATGTCTCTTCTAAACATTTTTTTCAACTGGTCAAGGGTCTGTGGCTTGTGTGATGTTTGCTTATTGACATTTTCATTGCCTCCATAACAGATTCTATGGCTGAAGTCATTGCCAAAGAAAATAAACACTTTTTTTTTAGTTCATATCCGGGGTGGTGATCTCAAGGTTTCCTCGACTAGAGAGACCTCAGAGCTGAAGAAGAATAATCCTATAAACAGTCCCAGGTGTTTTTTTTTTTTTTTTGGTTTTTTTTTTTGTGATCCATCAGCATTCCTATGGATTCCGATGGTAACTATCTTCACTGATTGCCAATATTTGCTTCCCCTGAGGCAAGGCTTGTCCTCCCAGGAAATTAGGAGAGAGATGGTATAGCCCAAACAGGGTTGCGATTTTAATTTCCTAACAAGATAGAGATATCTGGGTCTTTATTGGAAATGCTCCTTAAAGCTTTATTAAGTACTAGAGTCCGGTGCAGGATAATTCATGCATTGGAGTTGGGGGATTCCTCAGCCCGGCCTGCCCCCTCTCACACTTCAGGAGCCCTCAAGTGTGGGAGGTGACCTGGTGATCAGAGTAAGATTATTCCCGTTACACCTCTGCTGCTGCCAGCGCTGGCAGTGGAAGTATTGTACGGCCCCGGTTACCTGAACCTCTGGCAGAATTTAGTGGCTGGACAGTCAGCATTCGAGGCTTAGGCACCTTGGGCAGACCCTTGGCAACTGAGGGATTGAGGAGACTAGGGGACTCCAGATGCAGGCATGTGACCTATTCATGGAATATCTTGGCTAACAGGTGATAGAGGAAGGTGCCTGGGCTACTCTGAGCATCACTCCTAGATTTCCCATCTCTGCTCATCTACTGAGTGTGCATGGTCTCTCCGTAACAGCAGGGCCAGGAGGCAGTACGGGCTCAGTGCTCTCAGCAGTGGGGATGGAAAAAATATGAAGGGACCACATTTAGCACAGGTTCCTGCACAGAAGGAATGGAAACCTCAGGATCACCATGGGTGTTAATGTCAGCGTTTTTCTAATCAGCCACACCTGATGCAAGCTTTCATCTGAGCAATGCAAATGAGAAGGAGGCTTGGAGGCAGGGTAGTGACAGTTGTGAATATAAAAGAACACGGACGCTGGAATGCTTGCAGTTCAGTAACCTTCCCAGTCAACTCTCTTAATATGTGGAATTCACACCCACAACAGTGGGGGACCCAGGCAGCAGGGAGTTACCCAGGGTCACACTCAGAAGTGGATTCTGATTTGGCGCCAATGACATCTGACCAAACTCCTTTTTTCCCCCCCATTCACTCCTATAGATCTTGGGTTTTGGGAAGCACAAGGAAAAAGTTTTGGTGGATTAGGAAAAGACAATCAACCATCCTGACTAACAACCACTGCCATTCCCTACCGGTCCCCTACTCCTTTCATTTGCCCCTGAGCAGCCCCAAAAGAGGCTGGCATCATGTGATCCCCTTTGGACTGGGGTCCATCAAGTAGGTCAGGCTCTATTGACTGTGATATTGGCTGCAGCCAGTGATACGATTTCACCAATGAAATGTGGGAGTCGAGCTTGTCACCTTAACACAAGAGTCTGGAACAAGGGAGATGGGCCACCCTCTCTGTCCATCTCTGATAACACCCAGCAGGAACCTACATGTTGGCTGCTCCTTTATCCTGAATTCAGCAGAAGCAGTTGTTCATGTGCTATAAACAAGAAAGATACCTTCTTTACTCTAAGCCACTAAAGCTCTTGGGCTGCTCATTATCCACAATAACATCTAGCTAGCCAAATGGAAATGCATTTTTGATTCTACCCTCTTGGAGTCAGCAGAGCTTAAAATTGGAAGTCAGTACAAAGTAGTTAGAGACACATGGGTTTGAATTCCAGCCCTGTGTTTATTGACGATACAAAGAAGCAATTAATTTTGAGACTGTGAGCCCTGATTCCCTCCCCATCCAATAAATTGTGAAACCATCTCAGATGGAAAAGAGGATTAAATGAAATAATTCATATAAAACATTGAATCCTAGCTTGGCACCTGTAGTAAATGTTCAGTAACTCTTAGCTCCTTATCATCTCAATGTGTACAGACTGCAGATATGTAGATAATATAGAAAATGTCCATGTGTTGGCCTATATATCCTTTCAAATTTTCTTTTTAAACCAGTACGATAGGATTATATATATTAGGGGTGTCGAACTCAATCAGAGAAAGGGCCAAAATCTAAAATCCAGCCTAAATCGCGGGCCGAATGGTTTACTGAACAGTCATAAACTGACAATGTCATAAACTGACAGTGGAGTGCAGTGATGACAGCGCGGTGCGGGCCACATTGCAAGGCCTGGTGGGCTGGATTTGGCCCGCGGGCCTTGTGTTTGACACATGTGATATATATTATCTCATAGCCTGTTTTTCTCTTAATAATGTAATGTTTTGATGTGAACAAAAAAGAGAGAGAGAGAGAGAGAGAGAGAGAGAGAGAGAGAGAGAGAGAGAGCGCCAAGCTGAAATGGTTCAGTTTGTTGAGCATATATACTGCACAGAAAGATTGCTGGCTCAGTTACTATTTGAGGGCACTTGCTGTGGTAATGGGCTGTAGTCCATTAGGGAGTCATGTAGGAGGAAGCCATTCTATGTTTCTATCCTTCTCACTGTAAAAGTCAATTAAAATATCTTTACATACATTTTTCCAATTTGATTTGTAGTCTTAAGGAATAATTGAAATAATACTTTTCACCTGAGGGAGAATTCTAAGAGTCACGAAATCTGAAATAATATTTCCAAACAGGAGTTCAGTTTTGTAGCTAACAGTCCCTAGACATTTGTGAAGATCCCCTAAAACCTAAAGTTGTTAGTTCCCAATGTCTTTGGATGCCCCAGAACAATATTCACAATGAGCAGTGAGTGATTAGGATCCTAGTGCCACATGCGAGGTTAGATTGCTTCATTACCCAAAGGGCCATGCGCTAAGGAGGGCTGGGTTTAATCAAGGAAGCCCAGGAGAGGCGCATTATTCCTGTGCTCATTGGTTTGAGTTTGACTTCCAGAGTCTTTCTCTTGTTGGTAAATTTCACTTTTGCAGTGTGTGTTCACGGAATAAGAAGCACCAGTGCTGGGTCACCAGGCATCAGAGACAGTGTTCCCGAATTGTAGTTGTGTGTCTGAGGGTGGTTGAGTTCCAACATGCCGTGATTGAGTTCTCCGTGCCCAAACTACTTTCTGCTTCCAGAGTTCAACCCGGCCTCACTCATTCACCCTCCAGCCTCAGGTGTGGGTGCCTTTTCCGGTCCTGTAGTCCAGGTCTCAGCGCCAGAATAGTGAGTTGCTTGAGGGTATCACATGGTGTGATTGGGTGGGACAAGGTGACAGGCTAAAAAGTCACCTTGTAAGGCCGTGGTGGTATTACTGAGGAGGGAGGATGGGGGAAATCGCTGTCTGTCTTAAACCAAAAAGCATCAAAGAAGATGAAGCAAAGTGTATGTAAGGAGTTTTTCTTTCATTTGCAGGAAGCTGCTGCCATTAATGGCTGGGATTCAAAGAGGGCCATGGTGGGACTTAGGTTTCTAACCTTGTCTCAAAACTTCTCAGAGGAAGACCATGCCAGAAGATAGAAGATAGCAGTTAGGGACAAGATGGAGAAATCCTGCGAAAGCCCTGATGGAATGCAGGCATCACTGGGCGTAGGGCTGAGCAAAGGCACTGTACAGATATGAACAAGTCTGTATCATAGAAGAGCCAACAGTCCAAGGCGGGGGGACAGAGGTTGTGCATGGGCGAAAGGCACCTGGTGCAGCGGCCCCAAACCGGCACCTGCCCGCCAGGGCTACCCACCTCTCTAGGCCTCGGTATCCACATCTCCCAAAAGGGCCTGGGTCCAGCACCTGTGTTCTTACGGGGCCCACAGCCAGGCAAGGTGAACTACTAGACTCACCCAGGATTCCCCTCACCCTGACAGGGTCGCCCCCCCCCCCCCCGCAAACACACACACACACACACACACACACACACACACACACACACACATACACACACACATACTTAGCCTCCCAGAGAAGTTGGCCCGGCCTAGATGCCCAGGTGTCCGCACCCACCACCACAGGATCCCACCTACGGTTCCCAGGCCCTCACGGTGGGCCCAGACTCACCGCTGGGAGACCCGGGTTCTTGCATCCTGGATGCTGCTGGGCCCTTGCGTTTGACAATCTGGCAACCGGCACTGTGATCGCCTCCTTAAATTCATGGTAGGCACTCGCCACCCACACGTCACAACCTATGGAGCTCTTCCCTCAGGCCCTGCCCCTTTTCAACTGTATGTGTCGGGGATGGGGGGGGGGGGCCGAGGTGTGTAGATTCTGGGGGCAGGGTGCCCGGGGAGGCGCAATCATTGATTAGTCGTTTGATGGAGCACCTACTGCACCCGCTGCACGCCCCCGGACCTGGGAGACCTCAATGGACAGACAGCCTCGTTCCTGCCCTTAAGAGGACTGCCCTAGGGGACTTTTATTAGAATCCACAGGACAGACAGTGACCTGGGTGATGAAATGCTAAAAGGAAAGGAAACTATGAGATGTCATTGGGAGACTCAGTTCACCTTCTGAATTGCCTCGCCCTGTCCCAGGGTGGGGTCTCCCCTAACTGGCCGTGACTTCTGCTTTCCTGCGAGCACGTTGGTCACCGCGACAGTGAATGGCCCTGATGTCCCCCAAGGGAAAACCCAACCGATTCCTTGTTTTTTAAATTTTGTCCAGGGGTTCCCTTCTCCATGACCTCTAAAGGAAAAACAGGTTGTAACAAGAAAATAGTAGGTGTCACATGCTGCTGATTGGATGGGCAAAGCTGAGAAGAGGGGCCAGACTTGGCTTTGGGGGAGGGGATTGGGAACCGGGCCTTCTTTTTGCCTTGGAGTGTGGGCTGCTCTATGAGACAGACTTGTTGATATCTGTACAGCTCCCTCAGCCAAAGACTGTGAGTAGGACACCAGTGGTGAAGCAAAATGTCGGTTTCTTTACTTGTTAAGAACGTTTTAAAGAACTGTTGTTACTTTTTGATGACAGAGAGAGAGAGAGACAGAGACAGACAGAGAGACAGACACAGAGACAGAGAGAAATGCAAGAGAAACATGGATTGATTGCCTCCCAAAAGCACCCTGACCAGAGCCAGGCTTAGAACACGCAACCAGGTGCGTGTCCTTGACTAGGACTCCTTTGACCCAGAATGGAGCCCTCTGCTTTCCAATCCCTGACACAATGCTCTAACCCAGTGTTTCCCAACCTTCTCTCATGATGAGAATCACCTGGTGGAGTTGTTAAAACACAGATTCCTGAATCCCAACTAAGAAGTGCTAAACTAGAATTTTTGAGAACATATAGGTAAAATTGCATACCTAACTTAGTGCTCTGTATATAACATCTGTGTTGAGGGCCCCATTTGTATCTCAATGGGAGCTTGTCGCCCATTTACATGTAAAGAGATTATTGCTACTTAGGTGTTCTTGTCATTGTTTGGGTTGCTGATTGCTTTAGAGTCCTCTGTTCCTTTTTTTTTTTTTTTTTTTTTTTTTTTTTTTTTTGTATGACACCAGTCTCTTGTGCAACATGTTGAGGACTTTCTGCAGTGCTATGTTTGAATTCCTTTCTCTTATTTCTTGTGCACCTCCTGGGGTGTGGTTACCTGGACCCTAGACTTATGACAAATTACCAGCCTCCCTATAAAGTGGAGGTTGAAAATTTGGAGAAAAAGAAGACAGACACACACACACACACAAACACACACAAACACATGCCCGCCCAAACCACCCAGAATATAAAGCCCCACCTCACACGTTCACTGCTAGATGTATTAAAGGACAGTTTACAACCGGGAAAGCAGAGACAGTGGTGGACAGGGGGGTTTCTGTAGAGTTTTATGTCAATTTGAAAATAAACCACCTCGTCAAAATCATTTTTAACTTTTATTAATAAATTCATTCGGTTTTACAGCAAAAGTTTGTCACAGATGGAAAGGACAAACAGATATATAAAAAGGCAAAGGAAAGCACTGAAATAGTCATTAAAATCCAGAAATTCTACCAATTGTAAAAAATTCAAACGGGACAAATATTTGTAACACTTCATTGCCAGGAAATAGAGACAACTGCGGTTAATGAAGAAAAAGGAGCACTATATGCATGTCTTTATTATAATAAAAGCCCAAACACGAGATGAGTCCTCCTGGTGACAATTTTGCCACGAGAAGTGGGTCCATTGTGTGAGTGCAGGGAATGCCATAGGAGAAGCACAAGGCAGCCAGAAGTCACAGATGTGCAAGGCAGGAATAGCTATCCCAGTCCGCTGGGTGCCATGGTGCGCTCCAGTAGTTCCTAATTGGGGCAGCCTGGGCGAGGGAGGTGCAGCCCTCGGAACTCCTGCCCCCCTGTCCAGGACACCACGCGCATGCGCAGTGGGGGCAAGGTGGATGCTTAGAGCAACTGGGGGCCAAGACGCATTGCCCAGCGCTTCTGGCGCCCGCCCGGCCCCGCGTGGGCGCACACCCTGGTTGCCTAGGGTGCCGCGGCATTTGCAGGACTTGGGGACCTGGTAACTGGAACAGGTCCACGTCTCTGTCGCCCACAAAGTCATACATACCAGGGCCTGGGGGAGGAGAAGGGCTCCTCCAAGCCCTCTAGGGCAGAGAGCAGCTCTGTGAAATCAGGGTCTGGGGAGGCATTTCGGGCAGCTTCGGTGGCGTCTTTGTCATTGTCTTCATCATCGGGGACCTGAGGCCAGACTGTGGCCTCGGCTGGAGCTGAATCTGGAGCGGGAACAGGAGCAGCAGCAGGTGCAGCGGGGACCATGTCCCTGATGCCCTTGGCGGAGTGCCAGCAGGCCTGTCTGTAGCTGGAGGCGCTGGCATCTGCTGCTGGGAAGACTTGCCAGGAGCTGTGCGGAGGGAGCACGGGGCTGACAGGGAGCACAAGGCCCTCCTGGAAGGCAGGGTCCGCAGCCACAGGAGCGGGCTGAGGGGCACAGGCTCCCGGTTCCTGGGCAAAGCTCGGTGGGCTCCAGGGCTTTTCTGCCTGCACAGTGGTCTCTGCAGCCTGCGCTCTTTGGCCCTGCGGTTCTTGAGCCACACCTAAGGGGAGAGGGAACGGATTGGGAGAAAGTCTTAGAGGTGAGAAGCTCTGTGAACACACTTGCGACTGCCCGCCAGGGGGTAAGGAGGCTCAGAGAAGAAGGGTCAGGCTGAAACCTCTCCCTCTGCCCCCAGATCACACAATTGGCCCAGGGTTGGCCAGGGCTCCGGGATAGGTGCAAATAGCAGGAGGGGCAGGGCTTGGACACCCAGAAACCAGGAAGGGGTCTGCATGAGAAGGTCACCATGTTCCCAGAGGCCGGGCGGTCTGGGGGCGAGTGTGGGGAGAAGCGAGGGCTGCATCGTCTTGGCCAGTTAGTCGCACACAGGGCAGAGGTGGACTCGTGGGCCAGGCCCCAGACCACACGGGTTACCCTGGGCAGCGCTAGGTCCTTCTGGCCTGGTCTCCCGCTTCCCACACCCTTCTCTCTCCGCCCTTCTCCCCTCCCCCCCCCCTCTCTCCCCCAGCCCTCACCCTCCTTCTACATCCAGGTAGGGCATGGATTGGGATAGTGGGCGGGCAGCAGGCAGTGGGAGCGGATGGGGTGATTCTGGGGTTGGGGTTTGTTGTGATTTCTGCTTTCCTGGGAGCACTTTGGTCACTGGGACAGTGGATGGCCCTGATATCCCCAAGGGACACCCCAACGATTCCTCGTTTTATAAATTGTGCCTAGAAACCTCTAAAGTATAAACAGGGTGTTACAAATTGAATAGTAGTTGTCACATGCTCTGATTTTATGCACAAACTGAGAAGAGGGTCCAGGCTTGGCATTGGGGGAGGGGATTAGGAACCGGGCCTTTTTTCCCCTTGGTGTGTGGGCTGCTTTTTGAGACAGACTTGGTGCTATCTGTACAGTGCCCTTAGCCAAAGACCATGAGTAGAACACCAGTGGTGGAGCAAATGTCGGCTTCTTTACTTTGAGAATGTTTTAAAGAAATGTTGTTACTTTTTGATGAGAGAGAGCTAGAGAAGAGTGAGAGGAGAGAGAGAGAGAGAGAGAGAGAGAGAGAGAGAGAGAGAGAGAGAGAGAGAGATGTGTGAGAGAAAGATGTGAGAGAAACATGGACTGGTTGCCTCCCACAAGCACCCTGACTAGAGTCATGGATAGAATATGCAAGCAATTGTGTACAATTAACCAGACTCCCTTGACTCAGAATGGAGCCCTCAGCTTCCACATGCCTCACAGGATGCTCTAATCTACTGAGACACATGGATAGGGCTCCATTTGTATCTCAATGGGATCCTGTAAGCCATTTAATTGCTACTTGAGATCCCTCAGTTAATCCCCCCTGGAAAGGTGTGCCTGGGTGCAGCTGGGCCAGGAGCGCCCTCGCCTAAACTTGATTTCATCAAGCCTGGGGGCCGCCGATTGGTGGAGCTCGAGGCTCCTCCCAGAATGCTCTGGGCTTATAAGTGAGCGGGTGGGGAATCAGGGGCCTTCATTTGCAGAGCTTCTCAGCCCAGGGCACTTCCTGCTCTGTGTTCTGAGAGGGAGCTTGCTTTTAAGAGAGAAATCTCTGGAAGACTTTGTCCTCTGTGCTCTGCGAGGGAGCTTTCTTTTGAGAGAGAAATCTCGCAAAGACCCTGTCCTCTGTGCTCTGTGAGGGAGCTTGCTTTCGGGAGATAGATTTCCCGAAGACACTGTCCTCAGATATGGAGGCTGTTTCTCCGCTCCTGGAAGAGGAGTTTCAGCTCAGGCAACCCCTGAAGCTCAAATCCTCTGGATTCGGTGAAGGGGCTGCGGGAGTCCATGGGGTCCCCGCTGGACTCAGAAACCTGCAGCCCCAAGGGAAAGCGGGTATGCCCCGCGGGGCTCACTGGCTCCCGCGGAGACCCCTTTGAATGGGAGCTGGAGCGCTGGGAGACCCCGCGTGGTGGAGGCCGGGCTTCGGAACCTGGACAACACCTGCTATGCCAATGCGGCCCTGCAGTGCCTCAGCTATACCCCACCACTGGCTCACTACCTGCTGTCAGGGCTGCACTCGGGGCCTGCGGGCGGCGGGGGGCATCCTGCACCCTGTGCCCCCTGCAGGCTCACGTGACCCGGGCCCTCCTGCAGCCTGGGCACATCAGCGTGCCCGAGGGCGCTCTGCTGGCGGGCTTCCACGCATACCAGCAGGAGGACGCCCAGGAGTTCCTCCTGTTCACACTGGACGCCCTGCAGCGGGCGTCCCAGGAAGACGCCACCCTGATCCGCGGGATCTTTGGAGGCCACTGGAGATCTCGGGTCCAGTGTCTCCGCTGCCAGGGCGTGTCCGACACCCTGGACCCTTACCTGGAGTTTGGCCTAGACATCCAGGCGGCGCAGAGCGTGACCCAGGCCCTGGACCTGCTAGTGAGGCCCGAGCCGCTGTACGGCTACCAGTGCGGCCAGTGCCTGCGGAAGGTGGCGGCCACCAAGACACTGCGCCTGCACGCGGCATCCAGGGTGCTCACGCTGTTGCTGAAGCAGTTCTAGGCGCTGGCGGACAGCAAGGTAGAGCGGGAAGTGCACTACCCGGAGCAGCTGAACCTGAGGCCCTACCTGACGCCGCGCGCGCCCGCTGCTGTACCAACTGTAAACCGTGCTGGTCCACTCGGGCCGCACCTGCCACAGCGGCCACTACTTCTGCTACGTCCGAACCTCGGGCGGGGGGTGGTTCAAGATGGACGACGCCCAGGTGATCGCCTGAGACGCCTCTGTGGCCCTGAGCCAACGCGCCTACGAGCTCTTTTACGTGCACACCAGTGAACTGGAAGGAGATGGGGGAAACCCAGATGCCCCACGACTGAGCACAAGCTCCGGGCGGCGTCCACCCAACGGGGCCCCCCAAAGTGCCCCCGACTTCACAGGTCCCGGGTCCGAGGAGCGTGTCAAGCACAACAACTCAGAGCAGCGGCCTCGGCTCCAGGAGCCATCCCGGCCCAAGCCTCAGTTCAATCTCAGTGAGCTCCAGTGTGCCCTGCCCGCTGAAGCTTTTGTCCTTCAGCAGTCCCGGGGCAGAGGGGGCAGGACCGAACGCCTGCTCAACAGTCCAGCTGGGGACGTCCTCCCCGGGAGGCCAAGGGCACTGACCAAGGCCCTGGTCCCAGAGGGAGAGCCAAGGCAAACAGGAAGGAGAAGAAGAAGACAAAGAAGGGGCACAGGTCTGTGCCCGCATGCCAGTGATGTCAGCAGCAGCAGAAGTCCAGGATCCTGCAGGAGAGCCTGGGGCTCAGCGCTGGGTGGGCAAGGGGGTGGGGGTGGGGGTGGGGAGACTTTCCAGTGTGCTGGGTCAGGTGTCAGTGGTGGGCGGCACGAGGACTCCGCAATTTTGGCCAAGTTGGATACTCCTGAACCCATGTAGGTACTTTCAAATGGTAAGTATGGAGGCATTTTTTAAAAATTTCATTATCCAACACCCTCCCTTCCTTCCTTCCTTGTACATCCTCACACAAGGATACTTATCCATTAATCTTTAGAGAGAATGAAACTTCAATGTGAGAGAGACACAAAGATACTTCACCTACCGCACCCAGCCCGACCAAGGAAGGTCGTGGGTGGAGCCTGCAATCCAGGTAGATGCCCTGGACCAAAATGGAACGGGTGACCCTTCAGTCCTAGGAACGCCTCTCTATCCACAGTGCCCCAACCACCAGGCTGCACATCATCCTGATTTTTATGGCTGAGAATTTCGTGGAGGGTCATTTGGAAGCGGGGGTGGGAGGGAAGAGAGGATGGGGGGAGGGAGGAGGAAGGAGGGTGAAGGGGTGTGGTTGTGCACATTGATTTCAGTCTCTCCTTTCCAGTGCCCGGCCTCCGGGAGCCCACCAGCCCATAAGCCCTTGGAGCCTGCTTCCCAGAACTGCCTGCACTCCCGGGCCCAAGTTCTACCCCGTGGAGGTGCTGGGTCTCCACTCCTGGGATTTAATCTCAGGAATGGCTCCAGGTCCCCCTCCAGAGGCGCATGCCCATCTGTGCTAATGTGAACCCGGCTGGATTATGCCCTCAGGGTGGCTAGGACTGCAGGCAAACATCTCAGAGCCCTCCCAGGATCAGCAGCCTGGCACAGCCTTGGGGATTTTTGTGGTGCAAGAGATCCCCCAAAGCATTTCAAATAGCTCCCTGTAGGGCTGTGATGGCTCTTGCCACGTGTGTGTGTGTGTGGGTGGGTGGGGGGGGGGCTGGGGGCGCCAGGGGCTCCCCAGGCACCTGCTGAATCTCCCTTCTCCAAACCAGGGAAAGGCTTAGGCAGGCCCTTACGCCCTCTGCTGGTCGAGGCGCGCCAATGCAAGTCCCCCAGCACTCCAGCAGCCTCCTCTGGGGAAAGGAGAGTCAGGTCCCCAGCTCTGGAGAGATCCTAAGGAGTGGTAGGGTAGTGGTGGAGATGGTGGTGGTGGAGATGGTGGTGGTGAGCATCCTTCAAGGAGCATTGTCTGTGAGAATGCAGGTATTTGCGAGGGGCGGGAAAGGACGTGCTCATGGCTGCCTTGAGACCAATCAACAAATGTGCGTGGGATTCTGCGGATGTACAGGCGGGAGCACAAGGTCGGCTAATAGGGTGTCTGCCCAGTGACCCACGTATGGGAGATTCACCGTGGCTGCTTTCCTTGTGTCTTGGGCCTCTGTACGATATCTGGAGCTCACGCGAGATTCTGATCACAGCTACAGGAAAACGTTTCAATCGTTTTTTGATAGACACACGTGGTGCAGCACGTCTTAAGGACAGCATCCCGTGCATCTCATTGATTCGCCAGGCCCCGCCACCACCATTAGAGGTTGCTTAGGAGAAGAGAAAGGCATTCCCCTAGAGGCCAGATGGCAGAAGTCAAAAATCGAGGTGCCAGCGGGACCCCTTTCCCTCTGAGGGCTCTGCGAAAGCAGCTGGCCTGCCTCATCCAGCTGCCAGTGGCCCTGGCGTCCCTGGCCCAGGGCCTTCAACTGCAGCGTGTGCCTCTCAAGACCTCCCAGGCCAGCTTCCGTGTGTGTGCTTGTCTCTCGTGTCCCTCCCCTTGTGTTGCAGGAATACCAGGCATGTGGAGTGGAGTCTGTGGAATAGAGATTTCTAGAGTTTTGTGGAAGAGAGGCCATATAGAATTCAGCGGAATAGAGGTTGTTTAGAATTCTGTGGAAGAGAGGACTTCAGGAATCCTGTGGAATATTGAACATCCAGAATTCTGTGGAAGAGAGGATTTCTAGAATTCTGTGGAAGAGTTGACTTCTAGAATTCTGTAGAATAGGGGATTTCTAGAATTCGGAGAAATGGAGGACTTCTAAAATTCTGTGGAATAGGGAATTTCTAGAATTTGGAGAAAAGGAGGACTTCTACAATTCTGTGGAATAAAAAATTTCTAGAAATCTGAAGAGAGGACTTCTAGAATTCTGTCGAAGAGATGACTACTAGAATTCTGTCGAAGAGAGGATTTCTAGAATTTTGTGGAAGAGAGGCCATATAGAATTCAGAGGAATAGAATATTTTTCTGTGGAAAAGAGGACTTCAGGAATCCTGTGGAATACGGAACATCCAGAATTCTGTGAAAGAGTGGAATTCTAGAATTCTGTGGAATAGGGGATTTCTAGAATTCTGTGTAAGAGATGGTTTCTAGAATTGGAGGAAGGGAGGATTTCTACAACTCTGTGAAATAGGGTATTTCTAGAAATAAGGAAGAGAGGACTTATAGAAATCTGTGGAATAGAGTATTTCTAGAATTCTGTAGAATAGGAGATTTCTGGAATTCTGAGGAAGAGAGGATATCTGGAATTCTGTAGAATAGGGGATTTCTCGAATTGGGAGGAAGGGAGGACTTCTAGAATTCTGTGTAATAGATTCTTTCTAGAATTCTGTAGAATAGGGTACTTTCAAAATTCTGTGGAATTTTGAATTTCTATAATTTTGCATTTCTATAATTGTGTGGAATATGAGATTTCTACTATTCTGTGGAAGAGATTACTTGTAGTATTCTGTGGCAGAGAGAATTTTGAAAATTCTGTTATATAGGGGATTTCTAGAAATCTGAGGAAGAAAGGACTTCGAGAATCTGGTGGAAGAAAAGACTTTTAGAATTCTGTGAAAGAAAGGATGTATAGAATTCTGTGGAATAGAGTATTTCTAGAATTCTGTGTAATATTGGCTTTCTAAAATTCTGTGGAAGGAAGGACTTCTTGAATTCTGTGGAATAGTGAACTTCCAGAATTGTGTGGGAGAGTGGACTTCTAGAATTCTGTGGAATAGGGGATTTCTACCATTCTGTGGAATAGATCATTTATAGAATTCTGTGGAAGAGAAGATTTCTAGAATTTTGTGGAAGTGCGGCCATGTAGAATTCAGTGGAATAGATGATTTTTCAAATTCTGTGGAAGAGAGGACTTCAGGAATCCTGTGGAATAGGGGATTTCTATCATTCTGTGGAATAGATGATTTCTAGAATTGGAGGAAGGGAGGATTTCTACAACTGTGTGAAATATGGTATTTATAGAAATGAGAAATCTGTGGAATAGATTATTTCTAGAATTCTGTGGAATAGGAGATTTCTGGAATTTTGAAGGAGAGAGGATATCTGGAATTCTGTAGAATAGGGGATTTCTAGAATTTGGAGGAAGGGAAGACAGCTAGAATTCAGTGGAATAGGGTATTTCTAAAAATCCAAGAAAGAGAGGACTTACAGAATTCTGTGGAATAGAGGATTTCTAGAATTCTGTGAAATAGGGTATTTGTAGAATTCTGTCGAAGAGATTACTTGTAGAATTCTGTGGATGAGATGCTTTCTAGAATTCTGTGGAATAGGGAATTTCTAAAAATCTGAGACAGGCCTGGTTTGGGGATGGGAGACCAACTGGGCATACCTGTTTCTGAAGGCTTTTTTCCTCCTGCCCCATGCCCCTGGAATAATGCAAGTCCCTGATGACTACCACCACGTAGCACCTGAAATCATAAAACTGGAAGAAAATATGGGCAGTAAACTCTTTAGCATCATTTGTAATTTTATTTTTATTTTTAAAAATATATATTTTATTGATTTTTTTACAGAGAGGAAGAGAGAGGGATAGAGAGTTAGAAACATCGATGAGAGAGAATTATCGATCAGCTGCCTCCTGCACACCCCCTATCGGGGAAGTGCCCGCAACCAATGTACATGCCCTTGGCCACAATCGAATCGGGTACCCCTCAGTCCGCAGGCCGACACTCTGCCACTGAGCCAAACTGGTTTCAGCTCATGGTCTCAGCTCATTTGTCATTATATATTGAAATTGTCTCCTTGGCAGGAGAAACAATAGGAAAAATAAACAAATAGAATGACAACAAACTAAAGAGTTATTTAACAGTGAAGGAAATCAGCAAAATGAAAAGACAGCCTACTGAATGAATGAAGGTATTCTCCAATGATATATCTAATAACCCATTAATATCCAAAGTATTTAAGGAACTCATACATATTATCACCAAACAAAGCCAGCAATCTGATGAAAAAGGGGCGAAGGAACTGGATAGACACTGCTCTGACTAGGACACACAGATGCCAATAGACATGTGAAAAGATGCTCAACACCACTAATAGCCAGGGAAATGCAAAAAACAAAAAAACAAAACAAAAACAAAAACAAAAACAAAAACAAAAAACACAATGAGGTACCATCTCATGGCTGTCATCAATAAATCAACATGTTGGCAGGAATGTGGAGAAGATGGGACACTTGTGCACTGTGGGTGAGCCTCTAAATTGGTGCAGCCATTGTGGGGGAAAATTCAGTGGTTCTTCAAAAACTTAAAAGTAGAACTACCATACGATGCAGCAATTTCACCTTCAAGTATTTATTTAGAAAATACAAAACACTAATTTGAAGAATATATTGAAATATAGTGGCAACCATACTTTGGTAAAAACTGCTGTTTGAATTTTAACCCTGCTAAGTCTGGCCCCTGCATCTGATTAAAACATAGGGTACTTACCTCACCTTCCAGGTGGAGACCTGGAGGCTAAGATCACAGGAGATTGACTCTCACTGACTCAGTAGCTGCAGGGATAGAAACTGTAGATAACCTTTAGAGACTAACCGCTGAGCTCTGCTTCTGTGTAATCGGCTATCGCAAGATGGGCCACATTCCAATGTCCAGCAGGATGTGACTGGGAACCAACCCTGCGGGCTGTCCCCAGTCTTTAGAATTTAGTCTTTAGGCCAAAATCGGTATGGCTCAGTGGATAGAGCGTCGGTCTGCGAACTGAAGGGTCCCAGGTTCGATTCCGGTCAAGGGCATGTACATTGGTTGTGGGCACATCCCTGACAGGGTGTGTGCAGGAGGCGGCTGGTCGATGATTCTCTCTCATTGACATTTCTGGCTCTCTATCCCTCTTCCTTCCTCTCTGTGGAAAATCAATAAAATATATTTTTTTAAAAAGAATTTAGTCTTTAGGATTTAGGATTGAAGGAAAATTCTTGCGGTTTAGACCTTTAAAAAGACTTGCCTTCACCTGGAACAGTGAAATCGTATAGAGTCCATCTGCAGGTGGCACTCTTGCAGCTGTCCTGGCCAGTTTTTATTTCAATAAATTCTTGCCTGCTTTTAAAAAATTAATCATCAACTTCCGGTGATCTTATTTTGAACCCACCATTTGACCCCACAACAATATGCACCCTATGTTCATCAAAACAGTATTTACAATAAACACAAGCAACTTAGATGTTCATTGATAAATGAGCAGATAAACATGTGGTACATATATACATTGCAATATTACTCAGGCATAAAAAGAATGAAGTCTTGCCATTTGCAACAACATGTATGGTCCTAGTTGGTATTGTGCTAAGTGCAATAAGTCAGTCAAAGAAGACAAACACCATATGATTTCACTTATACATGGAATCTAAAAAACAAAATAAATGAACAAACAAAATGAAAACAAATTCATAAATACAGAAAACAAATTAATGGTTGCCAGAGCGAGGGGGTTGAGGTGATAGGTGACAAGGGGGAATGGATTAAGATGTTCAAATTGCCAGATAAGAAAACAGTTACAGGGATGTATGTAAAGTACAGCATAGAGAATATAGTCAATAATAGATATAATTTTTAAAATGTTTTTATTGATTTCAGAGAAGGGAAGGAAGAGGGAGAGAGAGACATCAACAATGACAGAGAATCATCTATCAGCTGCCTCCTGCACATCCTGTACTGGGGATCGAGCCTACCTGGGCATGCACCCTGATCAGTAATCCAACTGTGACATCCTGGTTCCTGGGTCAATGCTCAACCACTGAGCTATGCCACCCGGGCAATAGCCAAATTTTAATCACTATGCATATTGTCAGAATACTTGGAGTGGTCATTTTGCAAGTTATATGAATATCCAATGAATATGTTGTACACCTAAAATTATTACAACGTTTTATGTCAACTATGATTTAAAAATTAAAATAAATTTTAAAAGAGAAATACATTTGAAGCTTAAGGAAAAGCTATGTAAATATACAAAAGCTATATTTATTACATACAACTATTCATCTTTAAGAAGTATATAAAATCATTTAATGGGCTAAGTACCTGAATACACAAGCCTTCAGCTATATATATAGCTATATACAACATCTCAAGCATATATAATTCACCTATAAATTACCCTATGATTTATACAAGTATATACAACTATCCAAACATATAAACAACTAGCAATAACTATTCAACTATATATACAGCCATATACAACTTTCCAATTATACATCCATTTACCAGTATTCAGCTAACGTACACCTATAAACAACTATGAAAGTAAACATACAGCAGCGATACACAAGTATTCAACTATTTATACAACTGTATACAGCTATCAATCATATGTAGTTGCATGCAACTATTCAATTATATGTACATCTATATAATTCAACCCTATATACAATTACATGCAACTCTTTAACTATACATACAACTCAAACCAATATTCAGGGATATACAAATATCAAACCAAACATATATAGGTAAATATGTACAGTTATGACAAGGTGTTAAATATAGAAAGCTATATGCAGTAATTCAATTATATATCTATTTATACAAATGCAAGCACTTTTCAACCATCTATACATGTGTACATACAACTACTCTATATACAACCATATACAATATTTCAACTAAATAAATAACTGCTGTGTATACCTATTCAACTCAGTATACCACTGCATACAACTACTCATCTATACATACTACTAAATAAAACTCTCAATGCTATCTATATACAGGCATGTAAACTAAGCAACATTTATATACAACTATTAGTCAATGTATACATGTATTGTATAAAAACAATTTAACCATTTATACATCTATGTACATCTCTTCAACAGTTATATACAATTACTCAATGAAATATACATTAGCTATCCAATCATGTATACATCTACATACAACTCTTTAACTATACATATAACTCTTAAACTAATATACAGGAATATGCAACCATTAAACCAAACATATACAGCTAAATACAACCATTTAACTATATATACAGTTCACCTATATATACTGCTATATACAATTATTCAACTAAATATACTACAGACATATTCAACTATTTAACTATACCTACAATTATAAACAACTATTCAACTATTTAAAGCCTTATGAAACTATTTGAACACATAAACCTATATATGATTACTAGACAAAATACACCTATATACTACTATTTAAATATATATACATACATATACATACATATGTATGTAAAACAGTTCATCTTTATATACACAATTATTCAACTAAATATACAGATATCACAAATAGCTTTTCAACTATATGTACAACTATACATAACTATCCATTATATATAAAGCAATGTAAATCTATTCAGTCACATATATTGCTTTACTAGAGGCCCGGTGCATGAAATCTGTGCATGGGGGGGGGGGCTGTCCCTCAGCCCAGCTTGCACCCTCTTCAATCTGTGACCCCTGGAGGGATGTCTGACTGCCCACTTAGGCCAATCCCACCAGTCAGACATCCCTCTCACAATCCAAGACTGCTAACCTGCCTGCCTTCCTGTTTGCCCCTAACTGCCCTCCCCTGCAGGTTTGGTTCCCTCAACTGCTCTCCACTGCAGGCCTGGTCCCCCCCCCCCCAACTGCACTTCCTTGCAGATCTGGTCACCCCTATCTTCCCTCCTCTGCAGGCCTGGTCCCTCCCAACTGCCCTCCCCTACTGGCCATCTGTGTCCACATGGTGGGCAGGAACTTTGACCACATAGGGGGAGCCATCTTGTGTGTTGGAGTGATGGTCAATCTGCATATTTATCTTATTAGATAGGATATAAATATTCAACTCTATACACAACTATATTCAACCATATTTGCAACTACGTACAACTATTCAACTATATATATTCAATATATATGCAATTATATTCACCTCTTTAACTGCATATACAGCAACATACAACCATTCTTATATACAGCTATATCAAACGGTTTAACTGTATAGTACATCCATATACAATTATTCCACCTCATATCCATTTACTATCCTAGTATATGACTATTGAATTATATCTATACAACCACATTCACCTATTTGACCAAATATAATCTATATACACCTATTCACCTTTATGTACAGCTATACACCACTATACAACGATATATATAGCTGTGTACAATTAGTCAACCATATATACTACATTCAATGATAACTTACATGTACAGTTTAACTACATATACAATTATATGACTAGAAATGCAGCTATATGCAACTGTTGAGACTTGGAAATAGTTACTTACAACTATTCAGGTATACATATGTAGAGGAGAGTGTTCCATGGTGTCACTGTTGACTGTCTTGAAACCTGGACTCAAGCCAGAATACACATTGTTTTCTGTAAAACCTCCTTAGAGATGTTCATTCTGGTGTAAATAAGCATACTTCACTTGCCTCCTTCTATGTGCTGGTTCCTGTAACAGGTTGTTTTTCTGACTTAGTAAAGCATGGAAAGTATTTTCTCATACTAGTACCTATGAATACTCCTCCTTTATTCTATATCAGTGGTTCTCAACTTTCTAATGCCATGAGCCTTTAATACAGTTCCTCATATTATGGTGACCCCAACCATAAAATTATTTTTGTTGATACTTCATAACTGTCACTTTGCTACGTTAATGATTCCTAATGTGAATATCTGTGTTCTCCGATATCTGTGCTGTCCCATCTCCACTGTCCCATCACAACTGTCCCAACTTCGCTATCCCATCAGGTCTGTCCCATCATGACTGACCCCAGCAACCTGCCCAAATGGGGGGCTTGCTCTGTCCCTCTCCAAACCATTTCCAACTGAGCACTTGATCTTGTTCCCATTGCCCCTCACTCTTGATGACATCAGCACTTCCGGTTTGGATGCTTAACCACAATTCTTTCAAAAACGGCAATACGTTGGCCAGAAATACATATGTAATCAGTATCCACTTAGCTTCTCTGGTCTTTGAACATGATTTCCCTGTCTTTAAACATTGTGTTACCAATATTAAGGCTCTTTGTTGATGTATTCCTTGTGTTTCAAGCACATTCTTAGACATTATCCTAAGTTATCATTAATATTTCCAAAGTTTGATTCATCTTTTACAGTGGTTTAAGTTCATTCATTGTGAACTCCAAGTGTTTACTCATGAAAAGACTATCACACTCACTTCTCAGCTTTTGGAACATGAGTACCCAGGGAAAAATTTTGTCCTTTAGACATTAAACCCATTTGAACATGTATTTTAGAGTATAAGCACAATTCTAAGTATTTTCCTAGCCTGCCCTTGTCTGTCTCAGTGTTACACACAATTTTGTCCATTGAATGAAGCTCATTCATTTTGAATCCCAAATGTTAATTCACTATAACCTTACCTGTACCCTAACCCTAAACCTATACCTACTCTAAACCCTAATCCTAACCTTAAATCTGTTCTCTAGCCCTAACCCAAATGCTAAACCTAATCCTATACCTACTGCTAACCCTAGCCCTAACCCTAACCCTAATCCTAGTGCTATCCTTCATGACTTCAGCACTCCCAGCAGGGCCCCTGGCCCAAACCATTTCCACCTGAGCACATGAGCTTGTCCACATGGTCCCTCCCTCTTGATGATGTCAGCACTTCCGGTTTGGATGCTTAACCACAAATCTTCCAAAAATGGCAATACATTGGCCAGAAATACATATGTAATGAGTATGCAACTAGCCTCTCTGGACATTGAACATGACTTTCCTGTATTTAAACATCTGTAACCAATATTAAGGCTCTTTGTTGATGTATTCCTTGTGTTTCAAGCATGTTCTCATCATTAACCTAGATGATCATTGTTAATTTCCAGATTTTGATTCATCTTTTACAGTAGTTCAAGCTCATTCATTGTAAACCCCAAGTGTTTACTCATTCTGACGGGTATAATAAATGAAAACATTATCAAACTCACTTCTCAATCTTTGAACACGAGTTCCCAGGGACAAATTTTGTCCTTTGGACATTAAACCCATTTGAACATGTGTCCTAGAGCAAAAGCACATTTATACATATAGTACTAGTCTGTCCTGGTCTGCCTAAGTGTTACACACAATTTTGTCCATTGATTGAAGCTCATTCATTTTTTAATCCAAATGTTAATTCATTATAACCCTTACCTGTACCCTAACCCTAAACCTAAACCGACTCTAAACCCTAACCCTAACCTAAGCCTGATCTCTAGCACTAACCCAAATGCTAACCCTAATCCTAGACCTAATGCTAACACTAGCCCTAAACCTAACCCTATTCCTAGTCCTATCCTTAATGACATCAGCACTCCCAGCCAGTCCCCTGGCCCAAACCATTACCTGAGCAATTGAGCCTGTCCACCTGGCCCCTCCCACTTGATGACCTCGCCACTGCTGGTTTCAATGACTCACCAACATTCTTTCAAAAAATGCCAACTCACAGGCACTGAAGTATAAGTGTAACCAATATCCACCTCGGTCCTCGGATTTTTTAACGTGATTTCCCTGTCATTAAACAATGTGTATTGCTATTGTTTTTCTTTCAGCATATTCTTGGACATTAACGGAGCTTTTTTTGTGAGTTTCTGGAGTTTATTCACCTTCTCCCAGTGTTTCAAGCTCCCTCATTGTGAACTGCAGATGTTAAACACAATTTTTACATAAGCACCAGCACTTTAAATAAAACTAGTACCCTTTGAAAGAGGATCTTGCCTTTCCCAGCGCTTTGAAGGTAAATTCTCAGACTATCAACGTTCAGTGGAGATGTTAAGATCCCAAATGAATTCCAAGTGTGGTAGAACACTCTTGCACATACATTCTCCTGGACTGTAATTGTAAGGTCTATTCCACAGAATTCTAGAAATCCTCTATTCCACAGAATTCTGTAAGTCCTCTCTTTCTCAGATTTCTAGAAATACCCTATTCCACAGAATTCTATGATAGCTGTCCTCCCTTCCTCCAAATTTTAGAAATCCCCTATTCATCTAAATTCTAGAAGTCCTCCCTTCTTCCCAATTGGAAAAGTCCCCTGTTCTGAAGAATTCCAGATATCCTCTCTTCCTCAGAATTCCAGAAATCTCCTATTCCACAGGAATTTGAAATACTCTATTCCACAGATTTATATAAGTCCTCTCTTCCTCATTTCTAGAAATACCCTATTGCACAGAGTTGTAGAAATCCTCCCTTCCTCCAATTCTAAAAATCTTCTCTTCCATAGAATTCTAGAAATCCCCTATTCCAAAGAATTCTAGAAGTCCACTCTTCCACAGAATTCTGGATGTTCCGTATTCTAGAGGATTCCTGAAGTCCTCTCTTCCACAGAAAAATCCTCTATTCCACTGAATTCTATATGGCCTCTCTTGCAAAAATTCTAGAAATCCTCTCTTCCACAGAATTCTAGAAGTCCTCTCTTCAGATTTCTAGAAATCCCCTATTCCACAGAATTGTAGAAGTCCTCCTGTCTTCCGAAATCTAGAAATCCCCTATTCTACAGAATTCTAGAAGTCAACTCTTCGACAGAATTCTAGAAATCCTCTCTTCCACAGAATTCCATAAATCATTTATTCCACAGAATGCTAGAAATCCCCTATACCACAGAATTCTAGAAGTCCACTCTACCACAGAATTCTGGATGTTCCGAATTCCACAGGATTCCGGAAGTCCTCTCTTTCACGGAATTCTAAAAATCCTCTGTTCCACTGAATTCTATATGGCCTCTCTTCCACAAAACTCTAGAAATCTCTATTCCACAGACTCCGCACCCCATGCCTGGTGTTCCTGCAACACAAGGGGTGTGACACGGAAGACAAGCACACACACCGAAGCTGGCCTGGGAGGTGTTGAGAGGCACAAGCTGCAGTTTGAGGGCTCTGGGCCAGGGGCGCCAGAGGCCACCAGCGGCTGGAGGAGGCAGGCCAGCTGCTTCCCCAGAGCCCTCAGAAGGAAAGGGGTCCCGCTGGCACTTCTTTTGACTTCTGCCATCTGGCCTCTAGGAGAATGCATTTCTCTTCTCCTAAGCCACCTGCTGATGGTGGCGGGGCATGGCGAATCAATGAAATGCACGGGATGCTGTCCTTAAGACGTGCTGCACCACGTGTGTCTGTCAAAAACGATTGAAACGTTTTCCTGTAGCTGTGATCAGAATCTCGCGTGAGCTCCAGATATCGTACACGGACCGGAGTAACAAGGAAAGTAGCCACGGTAAATCTCCCAGACGTGGGTCACTCGGCAGACATCCTGGTAGCCGACTTTGTGCTCCCACGTGTACATCCGCGGACTCCCACTTGCATTGGCGCGCCTCGACTAGCTGAGGGTGCAAGGGCCTGCTGAAGCCTTTCCCTGGTTTGGAGAGGACTTGGAAGATTCAACAGGTGCCCGGGGAGCTCCTGCCCCCCCACAACTCCACACACACACACACACAACGCCCCCGCGCACACACCTGTGGCAAGAGCCATGACAGCCCTACAGGGAGCGTTTTGAAATGCTTTGGGGGATCTCTTGCACCACACAAACTCCGAAGGCTGTGCCAGGCTGCTGATCCTGGGAGGGCTCTGGGAAGTTTGCCTGCAGTCCTAGCCACCCTGAGGGCATAATTCAGCCAGGTTCACATCAGCACAGCTGGACATGCGCCTTCGGAGGAGGACATGGAGCCATTCCTGAGATTAAATCCCAGGAGTGGAGACCCAGCGCCTCCACGGGGCAGAACTGGGGCCCTGGAGTGCATGCATTTCTGGGAAGCAGGCTCCGAGGGCTGATGGGCTGATGGGCTCCAGGAGGCCAGGCACAGGAAAGGAGAAACTGAAATCAATGCGCACAACCACACCCCTTCACCCTCCTTCCTCCTCCCTACCCCCATTCTCTCTCCCCTCCCACCCCCGCTTCCAAATGACCCTCCACGAGATTCCCAGCCATAAAAATCAGGATAATGTGCAGCCTGGTGGTTGGGGCACGGTGGATAGAGAGGCGTTCCTAGGACTGAAGGGTCACCCGTTCCATTTTGGTCCAGGGCACCTACCTGGATTGCAGGCTCCACCCACGACCTTCCTTGGTCAGGCTGGGTGCGGTAGGTGAAGTATCTTTGTGTCTCTCTCACATTGAAGTTTCATTCTCTCTAAAGATTAATGGATAAGTATCCTTGTGTGAGGATGTACAGGAAGGAAGGAAGGGAGGGTGTTGGATAATGAAATTAAAAAAAAAAATGCCTTCATACTAGCCATTTGAAAGTACCTACATGGGTTCAGGAGTATCCAACTTGGCCAAAATTGCGGAGTCCTTGTGCAGCCGACCATTGACTCCTGTCCCGGCGCCCTGGAAAGTCTCCCCACCCCCACCCCCACCTCCACGCCCACCCAGCGCTGAGCCCCAGGCTCTCCTGCAGGCTCCTGGACTTCTGCTGCTGCTGACATCACTGGCATGCGGGCACAGACCTGTGCCCCTTCTTTGTCTTCTTCTCCTTCCTGTTCGCCTTGGCTCCCCCTCTGGGACCAGGGCCTTGGTCAGTGCCCTTGGCCTCCCGGGGAGGACGTCCCCAGCTGGACCGTTGAGCAGGCGTTCGGTCCTGCCCCCTCTGCTCCGGGACTGGTGAAGGACAATGGCTTCGGCGGGCAGGGCACACTGGAGCTCGCTGAGATTGAACTCAGGCCTGGGCCCAGACGGCTCCTGGAGCCGAGGCCTCTGCTCTGAGTTGTTGTGCTTGACGGGCTCCTCTGACCCTGGACTTGTGAAGTCGGGGCATTTTGGGGGGCCCGGTTGGGTGGACACCGCCCGGAGATTGTGCTCAGTCGCGGGGCATCTGGGTTTCCCCCTTCACCTTCCAGTTCACTGGTGTGCACGTAAAAGAGCTTGTAGGCGCGTTGGCTCAGGGCCACAGAGGCGTCCCAGGCGATCACCTGGGGCGTCGTCCATCTTAAACCACCCCCCGCCCGAGGTTCGGACGTAGCAGAAGTAGTGGCCGCTGTGGCAGGTGCAGCCCGAGTGGACCAGCACGAACTACAGCTGGTACAGCAGCGGGCGCGCGCGGCGTCCCCAGGACAGGTAGGGCCGCAGGTCCAGCTGCTCCGGGTAGTGCACGTCCCGTTCCACCTTGCTGTCTGCCAGCTCCGAGAACCGCTTCA